>NW_022597136.1:0-1073 GCF_009176505.1 Sitodiplosis mosellana | reverse complement strand
TTCTTGTCCGTCCGTCCGTCCGTTCAGCTCCGGTCGGACGGACGGACGGACATGAAAATTTCTGAGGGTCCTGAACGGACGGACGGTCGGACAAGAAAATTTTTTGGGGGCTCTGAACGGACGGACGGACGGACAAGAAAATTTTTTGGGGGCTCTGAACGGACGGACGGACGGACAAGAAAATATTTAGCGGCTCTGAACGGACGGACGGACGGACGGACAAGAAAATTTTTGAGGGTCCTGAACGGACGGACAACTAAATTTACAGGGTTCTGAACGGACGGACGGACGGACAACTAAATTCAGAAGGTTCTGAACGGACGGACGGACATGCAAAATTCTCATACAATATTTTTCATGATTTGAAGAAAATTTTTTTTTTTCAAAAAATTTAATTTTTTTTTCTTTCAAAACTTATTGTTCGATTTCTTTATGAAATTCGTGTAAATTTCAATTTGTTCTTATTTGAAAACCATTCAATTGGATAAAATCGTGATCAATTGAATAATCGATGGGAATTTTCGTGTGAATAAAAAAAAATGCGATGGAAATTTTTCCGATGAAATTTTTTTTAAAAAATGTTTTGAATTTTTTTTTTTAATTTTTGAAAATATTTTTTAAAAAAAATTTTGAAAATATTTTTAAAAAAAAATTTTGAAAATATTTTAAAAAAAATTTTTGAAAATATTTAAAAAAAAAATTTTGAAAATATTTAAAAAAAAAAAAATTCAAAATATTTTTAAAAAAATTTTTTTCTTCAAATCGTGAAAAATATTGTATGAGAATTTTGCATGCCCGTCCGTCCGTCCATTTTTGCCCGTCCGTCCGTCCGTTCAGAACCTTCTGAATTTAGTTGTCCGTCCGTCCGTCCGTTCAGAACCCTGTTAATTTAGTTGTCCATCCGTCCGTCCGTCCAGGGCTCTTGAAATTTTTTTTGTCCGTCCGTCCGTCCGTTCAGAGCCGCTAAAAATTTTCTTGTCCGTCCGTCCGTCCGTTCAGAGCCCCCCAAAAATTTTCTTGTCCGTCCGTCCGTCCGTTCAGGACCCTCAGAAATTTTCTTGTCCGTCCGTCCG
>NW_022597135.1:1916-12741 GCF_009176505.1 Sitodiplosis mosellana | reverse complement strand
CGTTTCTCGCTTTAGTGGTGTAGTTGAACAAACGGCAATTCGAACGTATTGAGGCAATACAAAAACCAAATCATTGGAAAGAAAAAACTTTCGGCAATACAACAACAATTATTGCTAGTAATAGCACTAATTTCTCGAAAATAGATCGTTGTGTTTCGTCAGTGCATCAAATCGTTCCTCCACAGAATTTTAAGTTACTTCAATTAGCAAAAGTATGAAATCATTTTGGAATTATTCAGGTGAAGCTAAATATCGATTGGCTGACGGACGCTTTCATTGATTCTCAAATTCCTTTTGAATTTGAAGAACATCAGATAAAACTGCCAACATTGGCAAGGAGCAATTATTCGTATAATATGTGGTGCAAACGTTGATTAATATTTCGATCATTTTTGAGACTAAGAATTTATAGTTCTCTCACTTTTATTTTGTTCTGCTTTGAATATTTACAAAAAGACTGTTCGCATGTTTTTCTTAGTGTAATATAAGAATCACATCAGTGTTTGCGCCTTTTTCGTGCTATATCGGCGCTCTCGCAACAATTTTTTTCTATGAGAAATGCGCACTTTTCTATTTTTTCTGCGCCTTTTCTATGGAGAATATATGCGCTCGAGCGCCTTTTCAGCGCCCTTCGGCGCTCGGCGTCCGGGGCGTTGCCCCGAACGCCCCGGCGCTCGCGGAGGCCCTGCATTTGGTAGTGATGTTGATATGCATCACAAAGTAGTACTCATGTCAAGCTTCCATCTCTTCTTTCAGATGTTAATTTTAGAACTTTTTTTTCATTCAACATCAACTTATCGTTCGGAACGATGATTTGGTTTTGGATTTTGCAATCATTGATACTTCGATCCAGATAAAATAATAATGCTCCATCACAGTATGGGGAAATGTGGATGACACGGTTAATATATGCTCTACCACAACCATGATTGTTTATTTCATCTTCAAAACCTTTCTGAACGAGAAGATCCCCCAACATTACACCGACTTCATTCGCTTGGATAATTTCCATAAGTGTCGTAGTTCTAGTTGAATACCTGAAGAATATAAAGAAAATGTGAAATATGTTTATAAAGGGTGTTCCAATAGGGACGCAAAAAGTTTTTCAATAGGGATTTCATGATGGATGCCCCGATCTGTCAAACTGGAATGTCAGTTTGAAGCGTCCATCTATACCATTTATAACCATGTCAAGATTAAGTAAAGATCAACGCGTTCAAGTCGTTAAATCCCATTACGAAAATGGGTCTATTTTGCAAAATACGTTTCGTGCAATTCGTGAATTTTTCAGCCGAAATAATCGACCAAATGTGTCCACCATCAGTCGCCTGGTGCAGAAATTTGAGCGTACTGGCTCTGTGCAGTGGTCGCAACGGGCGCCCGTCCCGAATTCCCACCCGAGCCCGAGCCCGAAATTTTCGGGCACGGGCGGGGTTCGGGCTGACCTCTTCGGGCGCTTGGGATTTTACGGATTTCTCGGGATTTTTTCGGGCTTCGGAACTCGGGAACTTTTGGGAAAACCTTTTCTTTCAAATATTTAAAACACAGAAGCCGACTCAATAAGTTCAGTTGTTCCTTAGGAATATAATCATTTCATGAGACTATCAAAAACTGAACGATTTGAATTGAACGATTTTTCGTCGATGAAAAAATTAAGTGGATTTGTTCCCTTATATGAAGAATTCTCCACATCATCTTTTGACCGGTGAATTTTTCTGTTTTGCAAATTCTAAACATGGCATTGCTTTCAATGAGTTCTGTTGGTATATAGGAACTCATTCAGTCCATTGAACCATCATGAAAGAGTGTATTTCAAAATTTCGTCGAAAGAATTTCAAGTCAATTTTTTCTCAATATGTATGATTTTCGATTCCAACTTTTGAACGGCAAAATTTTTTGTTTTACGTATTTTTGCTATGGAATTGGTTTCAATGTGTTCAAGTAGACTCCAGAAACTCATTTAATTGATTAAACTATGAATTATAATTCGATTTGAAAATGTTGTTGAAAAAAATTCTGAATCGATTTTTGCCTTATATGAGGGATTTTCGATTGCAACTTTTGAACGGCAAAATTTTTTGTTTCCAATATTTTAAACACAGAAGCGGATTCAATAAGTTCTGTTGGCCCTTAGAAACTCATTGAATTCATTAAACTATGAAAAATAGCTTTATTTCAAAATTTTGAATTTTTATAAGACAAATTTTCAATCTTCTGTTGTTATATCAACTCATGGCTAGTTTCAATTTGGAACCGTTTTCACATTTGTAATATCGAAAGCACCGAATGTTGGTTTTGTTGTTGAACGCATTTTTAGTGCCCGGTTTTCCCAAATCGTTTCGAATTCCTTCTATATTGCTAATATTAATTCGTCTAATCGTTGAAGATCTGTCTAAATTGTTGGCGAAATTATCTTGAATGGTTTATATGTCCCGAAATTCCCGACCCCGTCCGACCCGGAATTATCCGACGCCCGACGGGCGTCCGAGTCCCGAAACTTCCGTATTGCCACCCGAGCTCGGGCATTTTCGGGAGTCGGGCCAAATTTTCAATTTCGGGCGGGCGTCGAGCGGTCTTAGGGCACGATCTGGAGCAGTTCGGGCGGGCGTCGGGCCGATTTTTTGGCCCGCTTGCGACCTCTGGCTCTGTGTTAGACGATCAACCATCAACCCGTATGCGAACGGCCCGCTCGCACGAAAATATTGCTGCTGTGAGTGAAAGTGTAGAGGACGAGCCAAGAACCTCGGTTCGTCGACGTTCTCAACAAGTTGGCCTCTCTAGGATGACCACATGGCGTATTCTCACCAAAGACTTGGGTCTACACGCTTATAAGATTGTCCTAACTCAAGAACTTGAACCGATGGACCACGGAAAACGAAGAGATTTCATCGAATGGGTCAAAGGAAAAGAGGCCGCGGATGCCGATTTTTTGAAGAAAGTGATCTTTTCGGATGAGGCTCATTTTCACTTGAATGGGTATGTGAATCGCCAAAATTGTCGATTCTGGGGAAGCGAAAATCCAAGAGAAACTGAAGAAGTGTCAGCTCATCCAGCTCGTTGCACTGTTTGGTGCGGTTTATGGGCCGGCGGCATCATCGGGCCGTATTTCTTCGAAAATGATGATGGTCGAGCCGTTTCCATCAATGGCGAGCGATATCGTGAGATGTTGCAGTATTTTTTTTGGTCGGAAATTGAAGGCATGGACTTATCCGACATGTGGTTTCAACAAGACGGCGCCAGACCACAAACAACACCTGAAACATTAGCGGTAATCGAAGAACGTTTTCCAAATCGCATCATTTCTCAAAAGGCCGAAGTGGAATGGCCGCCTCGTTCGTGCGATTTAACGCCATTGGACTATTTTCTTTGGGGCTACGTCAAGGATAAAGTCTATGCCAACAAACCAAGCACCATTGCCGAGCTGAAAATTGAAATCAGACTTGTCATAGCCACCGTAAATGTGCCATTACTCGAATCTGTAATTGAAAATTTGGGCAAGCGGCTGAAGGTCTGTGAAAAGAGCCGTGGTGGACATTTGCACGATATTCTTTTTCATACATAAATGGTAAAGACCAAACTACAACATACAATAAAGATTTGGAAAATTGGAAACTATTTTCATTGTTTTTTTTATAAATACTTTTTTGCGTTGCTATTGGGACACCCTTTATTTTCCTGTATCGTTGTCGAAGAACAACGCACGCCACATACTCCTCTTTCAAAAAGAGTAGCAAATTGACGAACGGGCAATTTTTCTTCTCACAGGACCATGTCCAAGCACAATTCATGCATTCATACACCATTTTCAAGGTACCCGACGAGAAATTTGAGGAATATCCCATTGCGACTATTCTACGTATAGTCGCAATACGAAAAAGTCCGTCGAACGGAGCCAACTTCACGTTGGTTGTACGAAGTTTCAAGTCGAAATTTCACACTCGATCCAGTTACAACTTCACATTTATCGCAGCGCGAATAGTCGCAGAGTATTCAGCGATAACATTTTGCGGCAACTTTTATTGTGGATACCTATTCGCATTGCGAGTATCCGCACTCAAAAACGGATATGCGACGGATAGTCTACGTACACCTATTTTACCGCAAATTTCTCGTCGGGGTGCTGAAGTAATTTTGCATTGGAGGAGAAGCTGATTCTGGTTGTGTCAAAAAACAGAAAAAATCCAGATAATTCAAGATTTCATTCGTTTCATTTGGGAATCCCGGCATTTTTTCAATCAGTATTTCTGGCAATTCCGTAGCTCTTTGAATCGTAATGTTTCCATTTATTTTAATTTCTTTCATGTTTTTGAATAAAAAGTTGATAAAGCTTTGGAACAATTCGAGTAAATCGGTTCGAGTCAATATTTCTCCATTCTGTTTCTTAAAGTCGGCTTTAACTGTCGAAAATTTTGAAAGTATGATAATCTCATAAATGATAGTAATACACTGTGAACATGTACAGTACAGGCCAGAAAAACCGGAACGGTTGAAAAAAATTTTAAATGAAAATTTGGTGTTTTTCGACAAAATATGTGTATGTCTTGATTTGAATTCATGATTTGAATGGAAACAAGCTAATTTCACTCATCGATTGACTATGTTTTGGGATTAGATTAGAAAAATTGGTCAAAAAACGGTGAATTTTGGTTTGAATTTTTCCTATGGAAATCATCTAACTTCCAACTGTTCTTCAGCTATAATAGCAACTTCTGAGCTTGGAATTGTTTGAAAATAGCTTGAGATGGCTTATATACAGTCTACTGTATCTATCAAAGATGGATTTCGAACAAAAAATAACGAAATTTGCTTGCGCTTTGAGCAGAAATAAAATTTTTCTAAAAAGTTTCGATATTCTATGGAAATATTGAAAAAATTAGAAAATTGTTCATTTTTCATCCCAAACCATTAACGCTCTTATTTAATTTGAGTAAATCCACATTTGGTGGAATGTTCAGACTGTATACGATCCATTTAGAGATATTTTCAAGCAACCCCAAGCGCAGAAGTTGTTATTATAGATGAAGAACGGTCCGCAGTCTGACGATTTTCATAGGAAAAAATCGAACCAAAATTCGATGTTTCTCAACCGAATTTCTCGATCGAATCCAAAAACATGGTCAATCGATGAGTTAAATTAGCTTGTTTCCATTCAAATCATGAATTAAATTCAAAATATACACCTATCTTGTCGAAAAACACCAATTTTTCACAGAAAAATATGATTTTTTCAACCGTTCCGGTTTTTTTGGCCTGTACTGTACATTGTACACATATCACTTACATTTTACTGTTTCTGTTTCGATGGTTAAATTCTTACTAAAATACTCCAATCTCGTAGACAAGACATAAGCTGAATTTGCAAATATGTGTATGGCTGCTATCATACTTGATTTTTCTTTATGATCACTCCGTTGTATGAGACAAGTGCTCAACTCCCCATTCCACATTTTGTTGAACTTGGCTTCATTCGTACTTATTTTTATCGTTTGTAGCTTTGAGTTTACACTTTTTTGCTTTTTTCCATGATTTTTCTTACCATTGGTGGCTTTAGTTGTTCCATTACTCTAAGGGGGGTATAATTGGGAAATGAGTAATTGGAGCGACGTGTAAGTAATTTACGTAATAAACTCACGGGCTGTGGTTCGACCGATGGTGCTGATTTGACTATTTCTGTTTTTTCTGTCATTTCAACCTCCTGCAATAAAAAAAACAAAATTGTTACCAAGATTACCACCTACAATGGCCCTTACACTTCATTTTGGGCCAAAAATCTCACAATTACCTTAACAAAAACACAGAAATTGTTTAGTCAAAAGGCGAACAACAAATTTGCGAGCGCAAAAACCTAATATATTTACAGCGAGCGCAAAAGCATAACAGGCCTACTTATACGGAGTTTGCATGCTAGTAGGCTTGTTATACTTTTGCGTTCGCTGTAAATATATTAGGTTTTTGCGCTCGCAAATTTGCTGTTCGCCTTTTGACTAAAAAATTTCTGTGTTTGTGTTCTGCGCACAGGTTTTGTAGGAAAGGTTTTTCTTCTCAGGCCGTCATATAAATAATTTCGTATAATCATGTAGAAAACATCCGTCGTGAGACGGGAAAGAATGTACACATGATTTTTTTTTCGATTCATACTTAGAAAAGTATCTTTTCTATTTATTCTGATTGCGTGAAAAGAAAGTATGTTGGCACACCGTATAGCCTCACGGGTTTTCACGGTTTTCGCGGAACTGATAAGAGTTAAGAGATAACTGTTTTGGAAAAAGTTATAGAAGACGTTGAGTACTAAAACTTTGCCGAAGAGACCAATTTGTTATCTTTAATCAGTTCCGTGAAGACTGCAACAAACCGGGATATTCTACAAAAATAAACGTTTGAGTCACAAATAAAAAAATATAAATGCAGTCGACGAACATCGATGTTTGTCTCTTCTGGAGGTTGGTTGAGCAAACCTTCTCTACACGGATAGACAGTGTATCCGTGATCACTTGAGTCACAAATAAATGCATCTACTCATGGCGACTCTTCGAAATAATCTTTTTGTTGTTTCATTTCACAAAGTGAAGTAAATGCAGTCGACGAACATCGATGTTTGTCTTTTCTGGACGTTGGTTGAGCAAACCATAGCGGTCCAGTGTGAGGACTACGCGCTCACTACACGCCTCACTACGCGCCCGAATGTCAGTTGTACGCGCTCATATGAATGTTAAGTAATCTTAAATACGGTGTTTGGAAATCGTATTATAATTATTTAATTTCCACATTAATTCATTGATAATTTTACATTTTCATTGGACTAATAAATTGTAAAATACATGGAAAATAGATTCGTTTATATTTACGACAAAAGTCCGACAATAAAACATAAATAACTTATGACGCATTCACTATCTATTGAAATTTATTGAACAAATCCCATTACTCCTGAATAACATTACCTTCTTTGGCGACTCTGTAATTCAGGAGTAACGACAATGATAAACAATGACAGCGCTCCAATTTCTAGGTTATGTCTTCAAATTTAATGCAAACGAGTTCTCTGTATTAATTTTAGAAAACTTGTTGAAATTTTTCGTATCCGAAAATGTTTATTTTGATTTTTTGAAGAGAAAAATTTATAGAACTACGGATTTCATCTATTCACTATTCATACATCTATTGTATTTCAGGAGTAATATCTTTGGCACAACTTTACTATACAGAACTATTTGGAATATGAATATTTTTTTGATTTCCTTTTTGCTCTAGATTGATTATGGTCACTACATTTCATTTCTAGGGTGCGATTTGCAATTTTATGATTTACCGTTATTTTTTGACAGGTGTGAATTTTTCAGTATGTAAGCCTATAAATTCTCAGCCGTTGCAAATAAAGCATTGTCACTGAAGCAAAGTTTTAGTACTTCATCAGAGCTATGTGGCGCACTGTAATAAAATGTACTAATCTGTACTAATTTGTACTAAATTGTACTTAATTTGAAAAAATGGTTCTGGTGCATTTCCAGCGATTCCTGAAAATTTTGGGTGGCAGTACACGTTCTAAATGGTACTAAACTGTGCTAAAATGTACTAAAAAATAATAAACAACAGAAATAAAACTAACCATATTGATACAAACTGAATAAAAGTGGTTGTGGTAATATAAACGTAGAGAGGATCACATAGAACCTTCTGTATTGCTTGCTTATTTGAGTTTGAGCATTCTTATCTTTCTTTCTGATTGTGAAAAAATGGTTGTGCCCACAGAGGTGGAGAGGGGAGCGCAGAGGACTTTCACTCGCGCGCTCGTTTGGTCGCTGGAAATGCACTAGGACCAATTTTCCAAATTTAGTACAATTTGGTACAAATTAGTACATTTTATTACAGTGCGCTGCATAGCTCTGCTGAAGTTCTAAGACTTTGCTTCAGTGATCAATGCTTTATTTGCAACGGCTGAGAATTTATAGGATTAGATATTGAAAAAATTGAAAAATTCACACCTGTCAAAAAATAACGGTAAGTCATAAAATTGCAAATCGCACCCTAGAAATGAAATGTAGTGACCATAATCAATCTAGAGCAAAAAGAAAATCAAAAAAATATTCATATTCCAAATAGTTCTGTAAAGTAAAGTTAAGCCATATCTTTTGTTTGATGGCTCTTGGTCTAATATTGGTGTAAATCAGGAGTAATGTGAATTTCATGTCAATGCAAAAATGTGCTATGGAGAGAACAAAAATGTACTGTGGGCAGCACAAAAATGTGCTGTGGATAGCAAATTTCTGTATTGAATGTGTGAGTGAATGTGCTCTTCCGGCATTTTGCTCCGCCATGACAGCATCTTGCTTCGCCATGACAGCAGTTCCGGCATTTTGGTCGGCCATTTTGAGGTTTTTCTATTGAGTTTGGTTTGACATTGTATTTATATTAAGCAGAACCACCGAAGCGAACACACGAGTTTTCAATAAAGTCGAAATTGTTTCAGTAAAAATAAAAAGATCTCAGCAATAATCGCACGATGATAACGAATGGGGAACAATCGTAGAACGCCGCTACAGAGTGATGACAACACTTAGTTCAAATTTGTTCGCGCTCAAATTCACTCCATCATATTCATTCTTGTTTTGATGTCGAAAATGTTCCGTAATGGTGACGAAATATTATGAAATATTGCGAAATCATATGACAAACAACAAAACATGTAAATTATGTGCGGATTTAATTTAAATTGTATTTTATTTTATTTCAAATTTATTTTTTTTATTTTTTTATTATTTTTTTCACTGTTTCGACATCAAAACAAGAATGAATATGACGGAATGAATTTGAGCGCAAACAAATTTGAATTTTTTTCTTTCGCATTCTGCCGTTCTCCAGTAGTGGCGCTCTACTATTTCACACTCCATGTTTTAAATAGAGAAATTGACAGAATATTGCCGGGTGGCAATTATTAACTATACAAAAGCTCAGAAGTGGAATCATTTCAATTGATGAACGGAATTCCTTTGAAAATCCAAAACGCATTTGACAGTTCTAACAGTATTAATGGGTCGCCATTGCTATGCCTTAAGTACTTCGTGACGGGCGCGTAGTTCTAGATGGCAGCATCGGTATAAAATCGTCTCATTGCAATGTTTCGGAGCAAACCTTCTCTACACGGATAGACAGTGTATCCGTGATCACTTGAGTCACAAATAAATGCATCTACTTATGGCGACTCTTCGAAATAATCGTTTTGATGTTTCATTTCAAAAAATGAAGTAAATGCAGTCGACGAACATTGATTTTGAGAAACTAAAGGTTGCAGACTAAGAAATTGACAGAAGAAGGCGCTTGTCTGTATTATAAATATGTTTGGTTTGACAGCTACGTTGAATATAAAACACAAACGACGCCAAACTCCCGAAGGTCTGCTTAGAACAAACAAGAAAGGAATATAAAATAGTGAAATTTATCGTCTAAAAAACTTGAATCCATTCGAAAATAAATAGTCTTAACTCCGTAAGACGAACTTTTCCGCACCGTTTTCATAGCGTTCAGCTTTTATTCAGATTTTGCCTAGGAAATTTCAGAAAAAAACAACGTACGTTCGTGTATTTTATGGAAAATTGATTATGATTCCGAGAATCTTGATGTTGGGTATTCAAATGAAATGAAACGTCTGATTGTCTTTATTGTCGTCTGAAAACTTTATTCTACTCTCTTTCAAAAATGCAAAATAATCAAGTATTGAAAAAAACTGAACTTAATCGAAGAACTGCAAATCAGTCAAATATTTGGAGAATGAACTTTGATTTTAATTAAATCAAAAAATGTGGACGGAAATAATAAGCTATCTCGATAAAATGTTTAATAAGCAAGTTGAATGAACTGATTTTTTTGTTTCTTTTTTGATGAAATTAGACAAAAGTTACCGAATCGAAATCAATTGGTCATTATTGCGATGCAACACTTGAAAACAAGTATCCAAACACTTTAACAAAAAGGAAAAATGTGTGTATTATTTATTGTGGAAACAGCTGTAGTTTGTTTCGTATATTCTTTTGATGTGGTTTCGTAGTTCGCTGGTCTTTTTTAAATTGTCTGTTTCGTGCTGATTGATTTTTAGATGGTATGTTGCAGGGTTGTGTCCCAAAATGATGGTTGTGGCGTATGCAATCGAGAAAATGCCACAGGAACATCCATCTGGTTGCAACGTTGCCGGTTCGATGAATTGATACTGTGCTCCGGGGTACAGGCGAGTGAGGATGTTTCGTTGATATACGTCCAATCTTTTGCCATGATTGCCCTCCCCGTGTAGACTGTATAGTGAACTGTGGTGTAATGGCCAAGAAAGCTGGCCTGGCCGCTGTATATTATTTGCAGATCGTCTCGTTCGGATAGAAGTCGTTTGTATCGCTCTTGTTTTTATCCATAGCAGACTGGATGCATGTTGAATGGTATGGTTCTGTTTGCGTTCACCAAATTTATAATGAATATATCGATCTTCAAATCATTCAAGAATTCTGTTCCAACAATTTGATTTGTGATTGATTCTAGATCTGTATTCTTTGTAGTTTCACACAAGTCTTCGATTTCGTAGTAAAATCCATCCTCTTCCAACTCGGGAAAATCCACATTGTTGAGAATAAATGAGACTTCAGAGGCGCATCAATTCACAATTTTTAATCACATTCGCTATCAGAATCACTATTCAATACCGATTGGATACAAAAAAAAAGGTGGGTTAGCGGGTTCTAGGTTGTTCCTGGGCCCCTATTATTTTGATCAAATAAATCGAGTGGGAGTGATAAACTCCACCTGAGTAGCCTATTTTGGGTACCTCCCGAACAAAAGTTCGATT
>NW_022597135.1:0-1906 GCF_009176505.1 Sitodiplosis mosellana | reverse complement strand
CCACCTGAGTAGCCTATTTTGGGTACCTCCCGAACAAAAGTTCGATTCTTTGAAGGTGTTTCATAGGCTAGGTATCTTAGGGTACATCTGGGGTGGCTGGAAATTTAATGGTTTCCAAGTCTAACGAAGCACAAACGTTTGGTACTTGCAGAATTTCGTTTCCTATTCTGGCATTTGAGCAATCGTGCTAACAAATTTTTGCGTACAGCGTACAGCGCACAGATTACAATACTTTTACTCACGACATGGGCGTGGGAAAAAGTAAAAAGGTTCTATTTAAGTAAGGTAAGGACCGATGGTGTTTTACTCAAACAATATTATTTATTTTGATCTATTCACTGAAATCTGAGAGAATGATGACTTGCAATTAATTTTCTTATGGTCACGTTCCACGGGAAAAAAATTGAAACTGAACACGAAAACTTTTTTTCTCATGATATTGGATTTGTCTAATTTTTTCCAGTTTGAAAGAAATCTTCCATCAAAATGTCATTGGACCAGGGACGCATTCTCCGAAGCCGAGCTGGATGTTCATCTGTTAATAATGCCAACAATGACAGCCAAAGCAACATGAACGACACAAGACCCGTGCAGGATCTGACTGGCGCTGATAACAATGCCACCAACAATGATGACCAGAACAACGTGAACGACACTGGACCCGTGTAGGATCCGATTGACGCTGATAACAATGCCACCAACAATGATGACCAGAACAACGTAAACGATACTGAACCCGTGCAGGATCCGATTGGCGCTAATAACAATGCCACCAACAATGATGGCCAAAATAACGTGAACGACACTGGACCCGTGGATAGTCCAGCAGAAGTTACAGTTAAAGCTACCCATAGTTTCTTGGACATAATCACGAGCGAATTAAAGCAATTAAAAGAGAATGAGGTCGCGTCGCTCCGATTCGCTCTTATTTTGTTTCATATATATTATTTTTAGTTTGTTGTTGTACAACAAACTAAGGTGTAAAAGGCACTACATGAAATGTAGAGCTTAAATCAACTTTTAATTTTTAAAGGCTAATGCGGATTTTGGGATAAAATTTAAAGGGCCAGTGTACAGTTTTCACTGGATGGCAGCACTTATTTAGTTCTAAAAACGTTCAATTGACAGTTTACTGTGCGACATGGAGAAGCGGCGGCAACACACGCTCGGACTCACCATAGTGAGTGTGAGTGTGTTCGTGAGCTAAATGTTTGTCGTTGTCACACAGATTTACACTGATAGAGTTACATAGCATCGTTCATTTTTTGCAATCGCATGTCTTAGTCACAATGTATTTCCAGAATATTCGTTCCATAGCTGTCACTCGAATCACAAGCAAATTGTTCACGCGCATACAGTTTAGCCTTTAGCCATTTTCGCATTAACATAGAATAAAAGTACAGTCACGCTGACATCAATTCAATGTTATTTTGAAGCCAATTCGTTCAATAGTTCTCAGTGCAATTTTCGCGAGTGTTTCAACAAAGAACAGTCATTACACAACGCTAATCACTTGTACGACATTTTTCCATATTGTTACGCACCCAATTCAAACTGAGATCTCAGCCTACCAATTATTTACATTAAATTACACGAAAAGAAGTCAAGTGTTGTTTTTATTTTAAACTAAGCGGCCGAACATTGTCTCCGACACAAACAGCCAGCATATCCGCTAGGTATCATTTCAGTCGGTTGATGTTGAATGAAAAATCAAGTTCGAAGTGCTACCAGCGCCATAAACAAAACCGTCATGAATCTGATTTTTTTTTCGATACAAAATAATCAGATGAAAAACCTCTAGACGAGGTTGAAATCGAGTGACGCTCCTGTGCGTGGATTTACCACTCAAAATGACTGATATCATTTTGAGCATAGGTTCGGACATAGTCTGATCTCGTTGATCCTG
>NW_022597134.1:1242-7866 GCF_009176505.1 Sitodiplosis mosellana | reverse complement strand
AGAATGTGTATGTTGGTTTCGACTTTTCAACATGGTGAAATGGCCTACTGTACACCAATGTTGTTTAAGTTAATGATTATGCCATTTATTGTATAAAATGAGCGACCGTTTCAATGACGTTCCCAGAACATGTGTTTCATTCGATGCGAGAAATTTTGCGTGCTGTGTCCATTTAGTTTCCATACGAAGAACAATTTCAAACTTTTTATGCTGTTGAAGTGGAAGTGTGCGAGAGAACGAGAAAGAGAAAAATGTTGTTCAAAGCCATTTAATTACAACACATCGAGATGATTCTATCAAACTCCCACTATTCAAAATGTCGCTCTCGTCTCATCCCCACTGTACGGAGCGTGAAACAGCTTATGCTGTTCATTTCATTAGATAACCGCTATATGTAAATGCTCTGTCTACTGAATGCTTTTAAAGCGGTCAAAAAAGGTCGTGCGTTGTCATGAAAGAGGTCAAATGTTTGGATTATCTATCGATTACTTGTACAGCACTGAAATGACCAATGTCTATCAATCTGTGACGCTTAATTTTATTCTGATGTGCAAACATAACCATCAGCATCCATCCCCACAACTGCAATATTGACATTTCACGTGGTTTAAATTATATCAAACAACTACGCACACACAAGCGAATTCCCGTACAAATTTCCCCTCTTTTGTTCCGATACGGAGTATCACGCATACACTCTTAACTGGAGTAAACATGAGTGCGACTGTCAACTTACTTATACATGCGTAAGTTTGACGCCTGCTCTATACTGGAGTATCTGCGCAATTATTTATGCCAGTCTGGAGCAAGCGTCAAACTTACGCATGCATAAGTAGGTTGACAGTCGTTCTCTACTGGAGTAGTCGCACGATGTTTACTCTAGTTAGGAGTGTATGCGAAATACTCCGTATCGGAACAAAAGGCTAGCGGTCATAAGTCCCCAAAATTATCCATCCATCCATCCATTCAAAAAGTGTCCACAGTTGGATGGATGGACACACACGTGGATGGATGGATAATTTTGGGGACTTATGACCGCTAGCCGAACAAAAGAGGGGAAATTTGTACGCGGATTCGCTTGTGTGCATTGTTGCGTTGATTTGTGCCGAATATCAAAGGCAGAAAAACGACGACAAAAGAATTTCCTTGATCATCATTATGTGTGTGTGTGTATGTATGCCGAACCGCATGGTTGGCATTTGTAATCGGATACAATGGATACAATTCGGTTGGTATTGTACGGTCAATTCAAGACTAATTAAGATTATCTCGGAACAGAGTCCCCGGTACCGAAACCGCAAACTTCATCAAATAATCAATCTTCTGTGTAGCGTAAGCGCAATATTGTGACAATTCCATGATGTATGCCTCCCTGCCCGTCACTTTCGTAAATTTCAACCAACCAACTTTAAACATGACCACGTCTAATTAACCGACTCATCCCCATTTGTTATTGACTATGTTTAGACAATTTTGTGGCCAATTTCTGCGGCCCGGCTCGGCCCGTTCGCTCGATTCGAATTTTCGATGGGTGAATTTGGTATCATATTGAATTTTCGGACAGTTTGAGGCTATCGCATGGACTCATTCATGCTTGCCGATCGTCAAATGTCGTTGGAATACAGTGGATGCCTGACAAAAATAAGTTTGGCTCATTCGATTTAACCAAATGGCAACATTCAAGCAAGTCGCTTTATCACATCCAATGAATGTTGGAAGAGATGAAGACTTTATCGAAAGTTTTATAAAATCAAATTTTCACATAGAAAAACAGCTTGCAACATTTGACAGCCAAATGAAAATGCTTGAATGGGAAGAAAAGTTGTGTCGGAAAAAGTTAAAATTGGATGATGATTCAATTTGTACACCTAGTTTTCAATGTTCCAAATTAATCTACTAGCGAATAGCCAGAATTCTGAATGGTAGGAACACCTTTAGCAAATGATAATCTATTCAATTTCGTGCATCTCCAAATGAAATTAGTTGAAATGATCTAAATTGAAAATTAAACAACTATGTCTAATTTAATACGCTAATTGGCTCTCGCATTTTGTAATAAACAATGGGCATCACGTCTCTTTACATTCACATTAATTCGAGTTGTGAGTAGAAATCATTCATCCATCCACAATTGATGCAATCATTTGCATAAAATTCATGCACAAACATCATTTTCTTCGCACCGAAGCAAGTATGATGGTGTATGATTTACAATTTTCAATGATATTATAAATGTTTCGCCAGCGAAATGATTAATGGATTCATGTAAATTGTGCACCGGCAAAATGGCTTTAATTACAGTTTTGTCTGTATAACATTGAGCTACACGTGTACTTGCAATTATATGGAGACGGATTACACTCTCATTTAATCCAAATGATTCTACTGAATTCACACATATCAATTTAACTCAAGCATTTGCACATTAGATTAGGGCAGTGAATTTATAATTTGCGATAAATGGTCTGCGGTTTAGCACCTGTTAAGCCGATGAAAATATGTTCCAAATGGCGTTCACAACTTGTATTATGATAACTTAAAGTGTTTGAATTCTTTGTTAATGATGTTCAAGCTTTATCAAAGCTCGAACTGTTTTCATCGATTTGCTACCGAGTTTTTATTTGTGAAAGCATGTATCTAGCTGATATTGATTCCAATTATTTCGGTATTAGAACAACAGTATCCAATGCTAAGTTAATGCATTCACAGTTTTCCAGTTTTCCAAAGTGTGTGTGAGATTCGTGGAATATGCATTTGATTAATTAACACTTCGGAAATTCGTTCGAAGAAGTGACTTGCTACTTTAATGAATTGATAGTGATTTGCATCGTTTTTTCTTTCTTTTAGTTGTGACGCGTGTCGAACCATCGTTTCCATCGTTTCCATAATCCCATGGATGTGATGCAAACGAATCTTTTTTTTTCACAGTTGTTTTCACATGTTGCGATGCATCGTGTCAGTCGAAAACAGTTTGAACAAACACTATATACTATAGCTAATTGTTTCGCATCTAAATAATAATATGGAAGCGAACAATTTCGGCAGTTAGTTTTTCAATCGAAGTTATTTGAAGTGGTTGATTTTAATAACGAAAAATAGGTTATCGCTTAGTGCTTACGCCGAACAAAAGCTTTTAAATATTTGACCAGCGTTGATGTCAAAGCGAGAAGAATACACACAAGCAAACAAACACACAGACGAAAAAAGAAAACGGAATATGTGTGACGAGGAAAACCACCATCAACATGAAAAATTGTTACCAAACCGACGTTATCTTGACATTTCGCTTTTTATTTACTTTGATTGAACAGAGCTTCAATGTATTGTTTGATTAGTGTAATTAATTTGATTGATACGCAACGGCAAAAAGACGAAGAAAAAAACGTACGTTTTCTTTTGCAAGTAGAAAAGCAATTTTTTTTTTGAAAATTGTTGATTAATTTTGCGTGAGCATTTTGTGCCCGATGGTTTCATAAATGAATCTAAACCGAAGAAAAACACTTCTTTTCTCTTTATTCCATCGCAGCTATTCTTATGAGACTTTCGATAAATTCCTTCAATAAATCCATATTAATCATACCAAGTAAACTACATATAGACATACAGAGCGGACCAAAAACAAAGGCAAAACACACTTGGATGGCTTTATAACGCGGAACATTATAACAATGGAACACCAAAACAACACAGAAATCCCACAATAATGAAAATCGTAGTAAAATATAAACATACAAAAATCATACAAATAAAAGTCTAACAAAATTCGAAAAAAAGGAACAATCGACTTCATACGGATATTTAACGTGCATTTAATCGACTATCTTACTCTCGACTCTATGACTAAAGCTACACACAAATTCGAACCAATTCGGTGAAATAAACAACAAAAATTGAACTCCAAACAAATGAAACAATTTAGATTAATCAAAATGAAATTATTTTTGTAAACATTTATCGACAAACTTAACTATAAAACACGTAACGGTAACGGAAACATAAATTTAATAGAATAATAAGAACATTGAAGAGCTTATTAACAAACAAACAAACAAACAAATAGCTAAAAGAATAATAGTAATAATAATAATAAAAGAAGTATGTCAATTAAGTAACAATAACACTAAATTCAAATGGGAACCAAGCCAAAACAAACACAATACTACTTAAAGAACAAGATAAATTTGCGATTAAAAAGAAGTATGTTTGTTGTAAATAATTCATTGCGACTTAAACAAGCAACGTAATTAAATTTGAAGCATAAATGACACATACGCAGCCAAAGAATGAAATAATTAGTAGACAAATCAGCGACATTTAAACACAAAATATAAATAAAAGTAATTAGGGGTAAATAGCGCTGAAAAATAGCACCATATCCGACCCGCAATATCCGGGAATCGAAACAGAAACACGAAAGCACTAAATTCGGTCGAAGCAAATACTGCAACAAGAAGTCGATTCTCAAACGCGCAGCTAATCGAAACGATTTAGAAGAGAAAAAAAAATCGAATATCCTTCAGCTGCGAACTATCATGCTTATGCTTCAACCATAATACAAAAGAGAAAACAAACGAAAAGAAAGGAAAATAAAGAAGAAGAAGAAGAAGAAGAGGAAAAGAAAAGAGAGAGAATACATTTAATTGAATCGAAATCACACCACAACATCAACTTCCAGGTATGTAGCTTGCCACCAGCAAACACATAACAATTCCAAACAAAAAAGAAATACGCATTCTTCACCACCACCATATTACTTCCTTTTTCGTTCGGTAATTTGTTATTATTATCATAATTTTGGTTCTTTCGTTGTATTTGGTTCTGTGTTCATTTCCTTGTTATTGTTCGTGTATTAAATGAGTTCATATGACAAAAATAGAAAAAAAACCTATTTCGTACGAAATCAATGGAAGAATAAATTTTTGGAGAGGATCAGGCAGTAATCTAAAAGTAGTGTGGTGTATGTGTGTCAAGTGCGTGTGCACGCGCGTGCGCATCATCGATTTCATGGCGCACGGTTTTGACTGAATGCTTTAGAATCGATTTGGTCATTTATCACACATGCCGATACAAGGCCATCAAGTCTAATAACTGACCGAAACCCAGCAACATTTCGTTAATTTGACCGACAACACATACCCGCATCAAAAGATGAAGAGCCACCCTCCCTTCACGACGGACAAACTCATATATGAATATAATTTAAATGAGCAACTTGACTGTTTTCGCTCCGTTCAACCGCATGCGGTAGATCATCAAAAATTAATATGTTATCAAAACGATAACATATATGAACGCATGAGGAGAAATAGCACAAACTTGTTAAAAAGTTGTGACCGCACCATATCTACGCATACAAACACATACACACACACCGATCGACACACACATAGCTCCAATTCGATTTTGCCTTGAAATTATCGAAGAAAATGTTTTGAGTTTGCCGAGTAAATCGGTCGGTCGTGTATTAGATAAAACTCTATATGCATCTACTTGGGCTGTTCCTTCAAGTTTGTTCGGATTTTTTTTATAGACATTCAATGCCATATTCGTGCGTTCCTCTAATTATGTCAACCGACAATTGCCATGTAGATTATGAACGATCAATGGACTGTCTGGCTGCCCTGATTTCGTTTTTCTATTGATTCGTACAGAAATGCACGCTTCTATTCCAATGTTGAACTCATATTGATACGACGATACGCTATGCAACAGAAATTGAATGGTAAAGTACATTCGACCTTTCCGAATAAGATCGAATTTATCGCGGCTATTTTGGCTGTGTAACACCATAATCAAATTCCAGTGCTTCAGTGCGACGATCAATTGATGCGGTTTTCTGTTGCTTTAGGGAACATTTTATTGGACACTAGATTTCAAACTCCCGTTCATGGATTACAACGACATTAAAATGTGAAAAAATAAATAATTCTAAATGTGAATTCACATCGAACAAATTGATGTTTCAACGCAAATGATGAGATTGGAATATGAACAAATTTACCGTATAAAAACCGTTTGATTGAGCATACGGTGATAAAGGGAACTGAACATTTACTAAAGAAACGTGCAATAAATGTTTCACATCAAAACACATCGCAATAGCGACGCTGAAACGAATTGGCATTTCGATTTTCAACGAATTGATTATTTTGATACGAATGATGTTTGAAATTTAAACAAGCTGCAAACACATTTCGGTGGTTAAACATTCGATATTCACTAGGGGCTTTTAAGTCAGAATATACATTCGTATTTGTGTGAATATTTCGTGAATATTGCATATAATCCGTGTATATTATTCACCATATTCACAGAATATACACAGCATGTAAAAAATATGTGTTTACGGCAATGTCGAATCTTTGTTACCGATCGTGAATATGAGGTGTATATTTCATGAATATCGTGTATATTCCGGGAATATGGTGCATATTTTGCCAGTATTGTGAATATTTCGTATGACTGTCATCTATGGTGTATATTTCTTGGATGGAATATACATGGAAGCCCCTAGGATATTCATTTCAGAAATTTCGTTCCATTGTTGTCGTTGTTTTTTCTCTCCCTCCCTCTCCCTCCCTCTCTCTCCCTCTCCCTCCCTCTCTCTCCCTCTCCCTCCCTCTC
>NW_022597134.1:0-1142 GCF_009176505.1 Sitodiplosis mosellana | reverse complement strand
CTCTCTCTCTCTCTCTCTCTCTCTCTCTCTCTCTCTCTCTCTCTCTCTCTGGACCCATTCATTTCGACCGAGCAAACATCTATTTTAACTTGTTTTTAATTTTATTGTTGGTGTTTTTGGTATTCACGTATTCACATGTTCATTGTTATGAATACTCTATATTGAATACGAAAATGTAGCACTGTTGCAAACTCGCGCTTGCAAATGTATTTTTTCGCGTGATTCGTTGGCCAATTGTGAATGAGTCGCAATGGAGCACGGGAATTGTGTAACAAAGCAGTACCAAGCATTGCATATTATCGTCAACGATGCATTGCTATTTTACGAATAGGTAATAACCGCGAGCATCATCCATTTCCTATGCTCAACATCCGTTTGAATGGGGAGCAAATTTCCAGCGCTCAATGCGTTCAACGGTATTTTGGCATTTTCAATACAATTCGCACAACACAGTACTCAGCCTCCAGCCTGAAAAAAGTTTACTCTTCTCGTGTTCCATGCGCATTTTTTTCTCGCCGCTCAACTGAAAAAAGAAATGCAACACTTTTTTTCGCCATTTTCAACAGTTTGTTGTATTATTTTTTATTGCAACGATGTTAATGTTTGTAATCCATTATGATCATCCGGATGCAGAAAGGTAAAAGAGTAAAATTTTGAGCAAGTTTGTAATCACCGGTGCTCTTCTGTTTCACACGTATTCGCACTAAGGGAGAGACACGAAACTTAAATGAGTAAAATTAGAACATTATTCAACGATAATAGGAAAAATAGAAGAAATTAGTGAGTTTGGTTTGCCAATGTTAACGATTATGGACATATTGTTTATTGTTTACAAAATAGCCCCGTTAGGTCTTCCATAAGCGTTGTATTGACAGTGTAATACGCTCTGCAAGCGATTTTACCAGAAATAATAGCACAATATTAGCACTTTTGCACCAAAACTAGAAAAATTAGAGGACATAAAGCAAAAAATATATAAAATTGAGTGTAACTGGACTCTAATAGAATTTGTGCTCCGCCTTTAGTATTCGCATCATTGACGTGACATTTTTCGTGATGGTTAAATACAAAAACGTCTAAAAATAAAACAAAAACCGTCTAAAAAAAATGACAATTTCGTCTAAAGCAAATGGTCCCTTTTT
>NW_022597133.1:559-1192 GCF_009176505.1 Sitodiplosis mosellana | reverse complement strand
AATAAGCCATGAACTGTAGAGATTTGATACTCATGGCGCCCCCTACCCCCGTAGTCTCGCCGCAACTGTCAGATTCTGTCAGATTTGTAAAATACATTTTAAGTACCTATACAACTGAATAAACACCAACTGAAATGATTAGTTTAATATAATACGCATGGGTGCTTGCTATTACCGACTAATAAATTGTAAAATTTGAAAGAATAAATTCATTCGTTTTTTTGGAAAAATTCCGACAGTAAAACATAAATGATAAATCAATCTATGACGCATTCACTTTGAATACTAATGAACAAATCTCATTACTCCTGAATTACATTACCTTCTTTGGCAACGTTTGGAAACTTCGTGTAAACAATAATGGAGTATATCGACACTACATTTCTCGCTGTTATTAAGACATTTATTTCTGATAAATATTTTGAAATAAAAAGAAATACATTCTGTATCAAAATGTATTAAATTTAAAAACTTTGTTTTTATGCGTATGTACATAACATACATTGGGTATGAACCGGTATGAACAGCTGTAATGGCGGCCATTTTCCTTTTCACCGCTTTTGACAGTTCATATTCATATATATTACATGCCAGAGATCATTTTGCATTCTGTTTATTCATACGTTTTTCAGG
>NW_022597133.1:0-549 GCF_009176505.1 Sitodiplosis mosellana | reverse complement strand
GTTAAGTACGTACACAGAAAAACAAAGTTTTTAAATTTAATAAGAATGTTATTCATTTTTTTAAAATATATTTATTAAAATAAATAATATTAAGAATAAATAAATGCTTCAATAACATTGAAAATTCATTTAGTATTCGATTTTCTACCGAAGCAAATTCAATTTCATTTGGTTGATCGAAGTTACCAAATGTGTCAATGCATTTCAGGAGTAATGAGATTTGTTCATTGAGATTCAAAAGGGAATACGTTTGAAGTTTATCATTAGATTTCTACCGAAAAATTAAATGAATTTATTTTTTTCATGTGTATTTTTTACAATTTATTAGTCCAATGAATATATCATATTTTGAATTTATAAAATGTGGAAATTTAACAATTTATTAACACGGTCTTCCTAGCGTTCTCCAAATACTGTATTTAACGAAATTTAACCAGATTTAGAGATTACGAGAGATTACTTAAAATTCATGTGAGTTCGTAGTAATGACACTAGGTACACGTAGTCATGACACTAGGTACACGTAGTTACTCACAGTTCATGGCTTAT
>NW_022597132.1:721-1624 GCF_009176505.1 Sitodiplosis mosellana | reverse complement strand
TCACTTCAATCCGACCTATTTTTCGACCATGAAATGCCCTCAGATCAGATCGCATTATGACCACTTTTAATCGATTGCTCGTCGAAAATTGAGCGGATATGGTCTTTCGTGAGCCTTTTTCAGCCAGTAGATGCGTATTTTTGGCAGCAATTTCATCGTAGAATGCGACTCTTCGTACAAATTCCGTTCATTGATGAATTGCCTATGCCCAGATCTTCGAAATACGAATTTTCCCGGATATGTGGCATATGCCATTTTGTTGGTATGGTGGCCGGCTACAAACGCTCAGTTTTCGGTAAAAGATTGTCGGGCTGATTTTTGAGAAATCGCCTTTGGCGTGAAATTTAAGGGGGTCGATTTTTCATAAAAATCGACTTTTTTCTTTTATATCACATAAACATTGGCATGTGTATGGAACTTTTTGAAGGTCTTCTCAAATAATTACGAGCTGACTTTGCCCGATGGGTGTCTGAGTTGATCTAGTGTGCGAAATAAATACTTGAAAAAATCGTATACATGCAGGCTAGTGAAGCCATAGCCAGCTCTACTGTGATGCAAATGTCAATCTGAGGACGGGTTTCGATGTGGCCCGACACCAGCTACAGCTTGGGCATATCGACACCGGAATTTGTGGGGGTCAAAAAAGTTTCCGGACAGACGAACGAATAGACCAAGAGCTGTTGAACAAAGTACTATAAATACAAGCTTTATGTCAGATAATGGAATTGTAGGTGCACATTAGGGGTGATCAATTTTCAAAAAAAAGGATTCAAAATGTAATAGTGCGGGATCGAAAGATCATGAGGAGAGATGAAAATTTTGTTCCGGCACTTTTTTCTTATATAGTAAGACCTTATGGTGTCGACCCGGATTTTTTTTGAAAATCACCTAAAAAATGATCAT
>NW_022597132.1:0-621 GCF_009176505.1 Sitodiplosis mosellana | reverse complement strand
TGGTGTCGACCCGGATTTTTTTTGAAAATCACCTAAAAAATGATCATTTTTCGACATATCATCGCAATTTGCTTTAAATGTGATGCATAAACATACCGTTTTTGGTTGTAATTTAGTAGCTCGTAGAAAATTACGTTGAATAGGATCGATTTCCAGCGATTTTTTTCAGGATATTTAAAAAAAATAGTGTCAATTTGCCAAAAATCGCCGAAATTTGTCATTTTTCTGTATATTTGCCCATTTATGGTGATCCAGTCCACTATAAATCAATCTGAAAATACCTCTATCCGACTCAGTTTGTTCCTAGCTATCGATATAACGCCATATCACAACTCGAAATGTGCCTCTGGACATGGATAGAGCAACAAATATTCGAAAATCTCCTCAAATTTGGCCTTTTTTTTCAATTAAAAATTCTAAAAGCCAAATTATAGCCAATATACGTACGAAAATGTGTCTATATCCAGCCAATTTTAGACGAGGGATCGATTTCTAGTTTCATTTGTTACAGGTTTGTGTGATTTTTGTGTTAAATAAAACGAATTACATACGTAATCCAAACTTTTCCGCTCCGCGGCAATTTAGTTTACCTCCCGCTTAATGTTTAACCAAAATTTCAAT
>NW_022597131.1:1344-2008 GCF_009176505.1 Sitodiplosis mosellana | reverse complement strand
GCCGGGGGGAAAAAAATTTTTCCCCCGGGGAAAAATATAAACCCGATTCGCGGGCTAGGGAGTGGCTAAAGCCCCCCGGACCAGTTTGTATCTCAATGTATTTTGACGAGATCTATCGATTGGAGCTTCCCCCGAGGTCAACTGACCCATTTCCTGACCCCCCACAGGATTATTATCGATGATGCTTCCCTTACATATACATTACTCCAAAAAATGGTCTGGGGTGGGTGAGGGGGCAATATGGGTGGGTCCAATCGACAGATCTCGTCAAAGTACTCTGACAATACTCCCCCCCATTTGGGGGGGTAAAACCCACTCCCAAGCCCAAAAATCGCATTTGAAAATATACCATTAATTCAATGGGAAGAATCATAAAAATCCAATTTTCAAGCTTAGGAATGGGTTTTACGCCCTGTTGGAAGGGTGTTTGTTAGGGTACTTTGACGAGATCTATCGATTGGACCCACCCATATTGCCCACTGACCCTCCCCTGATTAATTTCCTGGGATGTTGTTTGAATTTCTTCCCGGGAGAAAAAATAATTTCTTCCAGATTGCGCAAATCTTTGTTTTTTTTAAATCCTAACTATATTATGATGTACATTAAGAGTACTTAGAAGTACTTAAGAGTACTTAAGAGTACTTAAGAGTACTTAAGAGTACTT
>NW_022597131.1:0-1334 GCF_009176505.1 Sitodiplosis mosellana | reverse complement strand
AGTACTTAAGAGTACTTAAGAGTACTTAAGAGTACTTAAGAGTACTTAAGAGTACTTAAACCGATTTTTTCTCACTTTTTTCCATATTTATGACTAAAATTCGAAATTTATTCAATATTTTTGGACACGGTCTTCGACAAAAAAGTAGCCAGTGTAAAAATAGACAACCTTTCTGAACATACACCACAGGCCATAAGTTTGGATACCCCTATGAATGAATTTGGCCCAAAATTTTTAAATTTCAAACCGCTTGTCCAATTTCAACATGCTATACGTCGTTGGAAAGGTCCCGGAGAGTACGTATCATTTTTGGTACTAAACATTAAAATCGGCCAGCTTTTGGCCAAGATATGGCTGATTGAAGATTTCGGCCAAAAATTACAAACGGTCATATCTTGGTCAAACGCCGGCCGATTTTGATGTTTAATACCAAAAATCACATCTACTTTTCAAGACCTTTCCAATGGCGTATATAACTTTTTAATCCGATGGCCCGTTTAAGACTTCGATTTTGGCTCCCACAGCTAAAAGGCCAAAAAATGGCCATAGGCCGGCCAAATGTTATCTTCCAAATCATCCATTCGGTCAAAATTTCGATATATTTTCATATCCAATACTAAATTTCAAGTGAAAATGTTCAAAAAACGTAGAAACAAACGTTTCATAGGGGTATCCAAACTTATGGCCTGTGGTGTATAAATCCAAAATAAGCATGTTCTGACCACTTATTTGGCTCGAAATTTCACTTTCAAAAATCTTAACTCAAAACACATTGGATGTGATTTTGTTGGGTTAAGTGTTCAGAAGAGTTGTTTGTTTTTACAACGGCCACAATTTTGCCGAAGACAGTATCCAAAAAAATGAATAACCTGCGAATTATGGTTGAAAAAGTGCAAAAATCGATTATTTTTACAATATTTTGTACTGGAGCAAACACCAGATGGCATTTTTTGGGTAAACGGATAGTCCCAATCGATAAATATTGTCGAAGTAGTCTAACAAATACCCCCCATATGGGGGGGTAAAACCCACTCCCAAGCCCGAAAATCGCATTTTAAAATATACCGTGAACCGTTGAATCATTGAAATCCATTTTTTGAGCTTGGGGATGGGTTTGACCCCCCCAAATGGGGGGGTATTTGTTAGACTACTTTGGCAATATTTATCGATTAGACCCACCAATGTTGCCCGCCGACCCTTCCCTGACCAATTTACTGAGGGAGATAATATTTTCGATTTGCAGGTCCCCGAAAGAGGGTCAGTGGAGGGTCAGAAGGCAAAATGGGTGGGTTTAATCGATAGATCTCGTCAAAGTACCCTAACAATACCCCCCC
>NW_022597130.1:1741-3606 GCF_009176505.1 Sitodiplosis mosellana | reverse complement strand
GCCCCTAGTCGCGTGTGCTGAGACTCTTTCACCCTGGTGATAGAAACCAATAGTCCTATGCGCTAACATGTATTTTATCCAGGCGTTGACAGAAGTACCTATTCCGCAATTAGCAATATGTTTGTCAATCGCTTCGAACGTAACATTGTCAAATGCGCCTTCGATATCCATAAAAGTAGATATCATATATTCATTATTTGCGAGTGTATAGTCTGCATTGGAGATAAGACTGTGGAGTGCTGTGTCAGTGGAACGTCCTTGTTGGAAAGCATGTTGATTCCCATCAGGCCCGTAGCGTGGCCTGCTCGGCCGGGGATGCGGCGCATCCAATCTTTAATTTGAAAAAAAAAGTAGAAAAATCTGAAGAGAGGCACCATGTACAGCTGTTAAAATACGACATTTGTTCGTTGCATAACGAAAAAATGTTGATATTATTTGATAAAGAATATTGTAAGCAAAATTAGCGATTTCTGTATTCAATGTTCTGTTTACATCAAAAAATTCGTCATTGCATAGCGAATCGCGTAGCGACTCGTATATTAATTGCGGTAAGCCGTGAGTTATTCCAAGCAAATCCATATGCAGTGTATTGATTACATAAAATGCTACTCAGAATAATTTCGGCTGATGCTTGTTTATATCAAACTATAAACAAACGATTTTTTTCGAAGAAATTCATCGGTCGTCATCGCTTTGCTGAGTTACGCTAACATATCCAAAAAGAAATATTTTTACTGCAGTAAAGCGATTGATAGATACACGTTGGACTGGCCATTCCCAAGCAACCAAAGCAGTGCGGGAAAATTATGCACAAATCGTTGCAACGTTGGAAAAAGCGAAAAATGATAAATACAATCGCATTGATTTGAATGGCGATGATATTGCCACATGTATTGGTATTCTTAGTGTCATTACACAGAAGACGTTTGTGTTTCATTTGGTTTTTATAGATGAACTGTTGACAGCTCTGACTCCAGCTGACGCTATTTTTCAAAGTCGTGAAATGAGTTACCACAGAGCTATGCCGGTAGTAGAAATCGCAAAAGGAACGATCGCTAATTATCGCACCCACGAAAAGTTCGAGCAATTTATGAATGATGCGAATCAACTTATTTCTGAATCGGTTGATGTTGTTCGGGAAGCTAGTTTATCACGTCCAATGAGGAATCGTAGAAGATCGGGACTTTTGGGAGATTTCGTTGTTGAAGAAAGTATTGGCGAACGATCCGATGAAATCGACCAAATTACCTCAAGCTACAATGAAGTTATTGACATGGCATTGGCTGAATCTGATGCACGGTTTACCGAAAATAACGAAATTCTGTTAGCACTGTCGGATTCTCCAAATATGGAACTCGATCAATTGAAGCCGCTTGAAAAGCTTGGCATAAAATTTCCGCCAGAATATGAATTAAAAGCGGCCAAGAAATACATTGAATTTAAAAGAAAGGAGTTGGAAAAGTCCTCTGCAAAAAATAAGTCCCAGTTCAACGTTTTAACGGTGTTGTATGAAATGCGGAAAGCATTTCCAGAAGTAAAGGTGTCAACGAACAAACGGACAAACAGCCTACTTTTTTACACAAGTGGCCAAAATTATGTCTAATTGTACCAATAATATGGAAAGATATATACCAAATTGTAGGTTTTTAGGTCCTCTTTCAATCGATATATGAATGTTTCAGTTATTTTGAAATTTTTCTAACGAAATTTTTTGGACGGACAAAACCAAAATTTGTCCGTCCGTCCGTTTGAAAAATCTGCCTATCCAGCTTTTTCGCCTCAAAATTGTCACCAAATCTTCAAAATAACTGTAATATTTATATATCGATGGAAAGACAACCTAAAAACCTACAATTTGGTATATA
>NW_022597130.1:0-1641 GCF_009176505.1 Sitodiplosis mosellana | reverse complement strand
TCATTTTCTGCATTGGCTCAAATTGACATTCCATCTCGCCTCTCCATGACAAATGAATGTATGCGCAATTTAGCTTTCATCGCTTTCGAGCACAAACGTTTGAACAACATTTCTATTGATGACATCATGAAAGCGTTCAATAACAAGAAAGGAAGTAGAGTGCAATTATATTAATGATGAAGATCGAACAAAGTTTGTTTGCCAAAGAAATGTTACCAAATCTATTGACTAGATCGAGAGGATGTGAAAAAATTCTAATATATTTTGAAAGAGGAGAGTATGTTTTCTGATGATTCTGTTGGCGTTAAAGTAGAGTATGTTGTAGTACCGTCTAGCCTCTGCGGTCTTCACGATTTTCGTGCAACTGATAGGAGATAACAACATGATGTCTTCGGCAAAGTTGTAGTACTCGAGGTCTTCTATAACATTGCTGAAGACATCTATCTCTTATCTCTTATCAGTTGCGCGCAAATTGCGCACATAAAAAAGCAAATGTTATATTGAACATTTTTTTCTTATAATTTTTCACGCTTTTCGCGGAACTGATAAGAGATAAGAGATAACTGACTTCAACATTGTTATAGAAGACCTCGAGTGCTACAACTTTGTCGAAGACACCAAGTTGTTATCTCTTATCAGTTTCGCGGAAACCGTGGAAAACCGCGAGGACCCGCCAAAAATGAACATACTCGCCTTTAACCATTTTTGAGTCGAAAGAAACTTACTCTACTCTTTCATAACAAAGTCAGATGAACTTACTCTCCTCTCGATCTAGTCAATAGAAATAAAAAATATATGAAACAGAAACAATGTATTGATCAAAAAATGATTTAGAAAATTTCCATTGAATTCTGATGACTATTATTTATTGAACTTTGAAAAAATACTGTTTGGATTTTTTTTCCTGAGGAAAACTTTGACTTTGCCAAAAAAAAATTCAGCGAAAGAACGATTATTAAAATTATTTAGCTTTGCAAATACACAAATCTCGCTCGGGGATGCGAAAATCCGGCTCGGGGATGCTTCGCATCCCCTCGCACCTACCACGCTACGGGCCTGATTCCCATCCAAAGTGTTCGTGCCGTCCAGCTTCTCCTTGATATGTCTATCTAATAGTCGTTCCAATCCTTTAAGAAGGAAAGACGACAGGCTGATTGGCCTAAATGATTTGGGAGATGTGTAATCCTTTTTACCAGGCTTCGGAATAAAAGTTACCTTTATATCCTGCCATAGTTTTGGGATGTAACTCAGTAGCAAAGAGGACCTGTAGATATTCTCCACTATCTTTCCTACTATTTTCCAGCTTCTTTGTAACATGACCGGGTATATGTTATCCGTACCCGGTGATTTGTACGCATCAAAAGAGAAAATCGACCACTTAACTCGATCTGATGCCACAATGTCTGCAGTATCTGCTGCATTGGGTCTCATTTCTGTCGGGTCTATTTCATTTTGGATCGTATGGTTTGTATTCGTTGCTACATTTCCTGGGAAATGTGTATCAAGTAATAATCTTGCACTATCTTCAGACGACTCAGTATAACTACCGTCGGGTCGTTTCAGAATGCCTGGCCCTTGTGCTGGGTCAGTGGCGAGTATTTTGTGTAATTTGGACATCGCTCTCGGTCCTTCTACTCTACT
>NW_022597129.1:368-1421 GCF_009176505.1 Sitodiplosis mosellana | reverse complement strand
TTTCCTGCAAAACCCAATATTCAGCCAGTTTTTGGCGGTGAAATAAAAATAAATAAATAAATAAATGTATTTGCAAGTATTGTAAATCTGTTCTTATGTCTTTCGGTCTCTACTAAATTACAAATTCATAACTACCAACAGGGACTTGTTAGATTAGACGTAAAACTTTTCTTCAATGTATCACCTCTGGATAAATTGAATGATGACTTTTGCAGTCATTTGGGCCGTCAATACAGTGTTAACGCTTCAGTTGGTCTTTCATTTTTTACACGTTCAAGTTAGGCTATATTGGACCGTTTACATTTCGGCTACCTATTCATTTCCATGTATTGGTTAGGTTATCTTGTGTCAATGCTTTTTAGACCAAATTGTTATACCAATCGAGAAAGACTATTACAACTATTTATTGTATAAAATTACCATATATTGTACAAACACAAAAAGATTAGGTTTTTCACGACTCTTGGAGTCGTTTTCCTGCAAACCAAAATATTCAGCCAGTTTTTGGCGGTGTTAAATAAATAAATAAATAAAAATAAATAAATAAATAAATAATTGCTGTTGATAAGACAATGAAATCTGAACTCGTCAGCACAGGTGAGCAGTATGGCGCTGAACAAGTTTGCGTTATCCTGCCATTGAAAGACAAGGAATGTTTTTCTAATTGAATTGTACATACGTCCTGATTCTCCTGTCGCAGTTTATGAGGCGAATATGAATGCAATTCGTGAGGTAGCAGCAAAATTGAAGTCGGAGGATATTTTGGTAATTTCTGGTGATTTTAATTTATCCAACTTGGAATGGTATACAGATGAAAATGAAGATTGTGACGTTGCCATCCCACTGAACGCATCCTTGGAAAAGGAAATCACTGTCTTGGACTCCATGCATGAAATGGGACTTGTTCAAGTAAACAAAGTTGGAAATAAAAACGGTGCGATGTTTGACTTGGTGTGGACAAATTGTACAGAGACCGTGAGCTGCTCAAAAAACACCCATCACCTACTAAAAAAGGAGTCACATCATCGATCATATGCAATTACCATTAGCGAT
>NW_022597129.1:0-268 GCF_009176505.1 Sitodiplosis mosellana | reverse complement strand
CGGGTGACTCGAAATTTTTCTCGTCTTCACGTCGACATTCGATGATATCACTGAATCCAACAATTCATAAAAATTTGTGATTTCAGAGTTCAAGTCATCGCCCGAAAAAACGTGCATCCAGTCGACGTTATCAAGAATCTCATTTATATTACTGTAGTTGGCATTTGCAAAATCACGATAACTAAAATCAATAGTTGACTTGCCATTGTTAAATTCAACATCGCTAATGGTAATTGCATATGATCGATGATGTGACTCCTTTTTTAGT
>NW_022597128.1:1556-1862 GCF_009176505.1 Sitodiplosis mosellana | reverse complement strand
CCAAAACCAAAATCACATTTGGTCACCTTCACTTTGTTCCACTGTGTTATTGTAGTGGTCGGAATTTAATTGTAGTGACCCATTTTTTGATGTCATTAAGAGATAAGTGAGAACTGTCTGAAGCAAAGTTGCGGAAGGCCTCGAGTACTATAAATTTGCTGAAGACGCCAAGTCGTTATCTCTTATCAGTTCAGCGAAAAATGCAAAAAATCGCAATTGTACAACAAATTTCGTGTTTTTCGCTAATCGGATAAGAGAAAACGACTTGGCGTCTTCAGCAAATTTATAGTACTCGAGGCCTTCCGC
>NW_022597128.1:0-1456 GCF_009176505.1 Sitodiplosis mosellana | reverse complement strand
AACGACTTGGCGTCTTCAGCAAATTTATAGTACTCGAGGCCTTCCGCAACTTTGCTTCAGACAGTTCTCACTTATCTCCTATGAGTTTCGCAGAAAACGCGAAGGATGATAAGAAAAAAAACATGCCATAGGCCGATGTTTTTGATTTGCGCCCAACTGAAAAGAGATAACTTCAGCAATGTGATAGAGGACCTTGAGTACTAAAATAATTAAGTAATAAAATCAACGTCATTTTTTGTACGTCCGTTCAGAGCCCTCTAAATTTAGTTGTCCGTCCATCCGTCCGTTCAGGACCCTTAGAAATTTCATTGTCCGTCCGCCCGTCCGTTCAGAGCCGCTAGAAATTTTCTTGTCCGTCCGTCCGTCCGATCAAAGCTGAACGGACGGACGGACGGACAAAAAAATTTCTAGCGGCTCTGAATGGACGGACGGACGGAGAAAAAAAATTTCAAGAGCCCTGGACGGACGGACGGACAAGGTGCTTGTCCGTTGACACCTTTAAATGTTCATGGGCGAAAACACAATGACTACCGTCGTACAACAGCCAAGTCAACTTCGAATTCACGACATTCCAATAGAAACAACACCAACAGTAACAAACATCACACCAGACAAAACCACCGGAGACACAATGGAAACATTCCAAGAGGAACCAACCGATTTGATGATTATAACCAGCGTGATGGTCTTACGATTGGATTCAGAACTCAGACGAATAGAAACCGTAATTATGGCAACAACCCACATCATCATGAAGCGCATCGATATCATTATGAACAAGTACCACAGATGAATTTTCCACCTTCTTTTTGGTACCAACCGCCATATTTTACCCCTCCGCTTCAACAACAAATCCATTCACAGCTAAGTATGCCACCTTTACGTCAATCCCAACAATTTCAAACACATTCAAAGGCTTACCAGCCGCTCAACGTACAATACCAAAGTTGAATGTCCGCTATTCAATGCTTGACGATTCTGTGATGTACTGTAACAATGTTAACGGTGTGAAAGATAGAGAGAAATCAATCAACTTCTTAGCTCTAGTCCTGGCGTCAAATTTAAAAATCTACATGTTGAGCGAAACGCACCTCAACGCAGATGTCTCTTCATCTGAAAATTTTCCGCCGTACTTTGATGTTTTCCATTGTGACAGATCTACCGATACTGAACGATTTCAAAGAATCAAGAAGAAGAATTGGGGCGGAGTATTAATAGCAATAGACAAATCACTCAACCCGCATTGCATTGGTACTGCCGAACATATGGGAACCGAACAAGTATGGGCCAAAGTAAAATGCAACGGCAGAAACTTGATACTGGTCCAAGTTTACATAAGACCAGATTCACCGGTGGAAGTTTATAAAACCATATGAATGCATTGCGTGAAGTGGCATCGAAAGCCAATAAAAACGATGTATTGCTTGTGTCAGGTGACTTCAACCTCAGTAACCTG
>NW_022597127.1:300-2247 GCF_009176505.1 Sitodiplosis mosellana | reverse complement strand
TTAAATTAAATCCGCACATATTTTACATGTTTTGTTGTTTGTCATATGATTTCGCAATATTTCATAATATTTCGTCACCATTATGGATTATTGCGAAATCATACGAAAAACAGCAAAACATGTAACTCGACATCAATTTTGTGCTTGAAGAGCTACAAGCCGTGAACACAAAGAAAGGTACGGGTCCCGATGGTATGCACCCGTTGATATTGAAAAACTGTGCGAGTCATTTGGCGGCTCCACTCACTGAGATTTTCAACGAATCATTGGTAACTGGCCAATTTCCTGACAAATGGAAGCGCTCGAGTGTATCACCCATCTTCAAAAAGGGGGCGAGATCAAAGATTGAAAATTATCGTTGCATTGCAAAGCTCCAAACTGTGGCGAAGTTCTTTGAGCATTTGGTGAACGTCAAACTTCTGTCACTGATACAGGACAAAATCACCAAAAAGCAACACGGCTTTATGAAATCCAGATCCACTGCATCTAATCTCACCGAATTTACCTACTATGCCCAGAGAGGCATAAATTCAGGTGCGCAAGTGGACGTTCTCTACACGGATTTCAGTAAAGCGTTTGACAGAGTTAACCACAAGAGATTGATTCTGAAACTCAGATCGTTCAATCTACCAGACAATCTTCTTGCTTGGATTGAATCATACCTGTCAAACAGAACGCAATTCGTCAAGTATGGAAACAGCGACTCGAACGAATTCAGCGTATCATCTGGCGTACCACAGGGAAGTCATCTCGGACCCACACTATTTTTGTTGTTCATAAATGACATAGTGGACGAAATGGACGACGTGTTCATTTCCTTATTCGCCGATGATGTAAAAATCGCCAAAATCATCCACTCGAGCATCGATGCTGCAGTGCTACAGAGGGCCATCGACAAACTAAAGGTTTGGTGCGACGTAAACAATTTGCACCTGAACCTTGACAAATGCGCCGTCCTTACAATCACCACGAAAAGGAAGGATATCATCGATACTAATTACAAATATGGTGATTTTACCTTCAAGCGCGTTTCGGACCACAAGGATCTCGGCGTCATCATTGACCAGAAGCTCAGTTTTGTCAAGCACATCGACGCAATTACATCGAAAGCAACGGCTGCCCTTGGTTTTATCAGGAGATTTTGCTACGACATCACCGATGTTCAGACGCTAAAAACACTATATTACGCATTGGTTCAGTCTCATCTCGAGTACTGTAACGTCGTATGGCTACCAACTTATGCCGTACATATCGACAAAATCGAGAGTGTTCTGAGGAAATTTACTCAGTTTGCCAGAAGAGAGTATCGATCAGTGGCCAACGGGTATAATATCACCGAATACAACAAGCGGCTCGAAGCCCTGAATATGACTTCTTTAGAAAGAAGGAGAGTAAATGCATCAATTGTATTTACTTACGATATCGTGAATGGATACGCAAACTGTCCTACTGTTCGCAATGATATAGCAGTAGGTGAGAGCATTCGTACCTTGCGCCACACTAACTACCTAAAGATCAAGGACAATCTGATGGATAAACAGATTAGAGCTCAAATGCCACAATTGTGCAAATACGCAAACAAAGTGGCCGTTCCATTCAAAAATTCAACCAGTCGCGCAAGCTTCATTTCATCAGTACGAAAAGAGCACAGCCAAGTCTTTAGTTTAAAGTACTGAAAAATCGTATTTACATCCTTACTAAATGTATAGAATTATTGAGGCAAAACTGTGATTTTTATACTAATTTATCGTAAATTTAGCAACATTGACTGTGATATAGCCATCCATTGAGTTGGTGATTGTTTTTTTGACCTGTTATTTATTTTAATGGAATATATTTACTCTTGTCAATGTACGTAAAAATCAAACTAAACTAAACTAAACTAAATTGTATAAAAACAAAAGATCAGGTTTTTCATGACTCTTGGAGTCATTTTCCTGCAAAACC
>NW_022597127.1:0-200 GCF_009176505.1 Sitodiplosis mosellana | reverse complement strand
ATATTTTACATGTTTTGTTGTTTGTCATATGATTTCGCAATATTTCATAATATTTCGTCACCATTATGGATTATTGCGAAATCATACGAAAAACAGTAAAACATGTAAAATATGTGCGGATTTAATTTAAATTGTATTTTATTTTATTTCATTTTTTTTTCACTGTTTCGACATCAAAACAAGAATGAATATGACGGAGT
>NW_022597126.1:1497-3936 GCF_009176505.1 Sitodiplosis mosellana | reverse complement strand
TGTCTCGACATGCCAAAACTTTTGGCTTTTACAGATCTCAATTATCTCGTCAACTTTTTGAGATAATCGGCGAAAAAAAAACGCGAACGCGAACGCGGACGCGGACGACGCCATACGCACATCGCAATTTTGCACATTTTTCATAATGAACAACATGTTTTTGGAGGCAGATAGGTCTTGATCGATAGGATTTCATCCCATCTACATTGCCCAGGGTACAGATATGTGCTTTTTGAAGTTTGGCGTGACGTTATAGTGGTCCGAAAGTGGAGATGTCATGAAATTTTAGCTAGTAAAACCAATACTTTTCCATACAAACAAAGTTTGCGGAAAAGTAATAAATTGCCATAAATTCAACCATGCCGATATTGTTGCTTTGTTGGAACATCGGTTTTCAGAAGAAAAAAAAGCAGCTCAAAATTTTCAAATTGTTCATGGTATTGAATGGTTTTCTCCTGGATTTGTGCAACCCCAAACGTGCTGAATATGAAATGCTATCTGAATGAGTGATATCTCGTAGGTAACCATCGAGAGACATCACATCCAAATCGAATATTTGTTGAAGAAATCCAGCGGAAAAATGTTCTACCCGAAACCTAAGCCAAAAGCGGTCCACATTAAAAATCCAATTAGTTCTTATGACAGAATGTAAATAAATTATTCCGAGTAAATCGTAAGAATTAATCCAAATTTCAATCTGGTTTGAACAGTGTTAGTGAATCCTGATCACTTTCAAGTGAAAACGTGCAATAAATATTCCATTTTTGAGCTGATATTTTCTTTTTCAATTTTTGTTTTGTACACTACACTTTGATCTTAGCCTTTAGGCCGAGAAGCGATGAAAATAAGAGTTTGGTTCACTCTAGACTACACGGTAAAAACAATGAAATGACCGGAGTATTCAAGGATTGAAAACAAATCGAGACTTCTACTGAAATTTTCAAAGTTCATTATTTATTTCATGTGTACGCTTATGGACTATTATAGTATTCTTATCACATTTGATACATTCAAATTCTTATCTCATTTGCGAGTGGCTTAACATAAGTCATAAGTATAAAGATACCAACAATGTTGGTCCAAATTCTAATCTCCACTTCTGGCATATTTCTACGCTTTCCAAACAGGTATTTAACATTGTCAGCAAAACTCAAAAATGCTTCGTATGAAAATACTGTTTTACACCCATTTTGTTTCGTTTTTTATTTATGGTGGAGCGATTCAAGACTTTTGATATCAACAATATTAATGCTCGATGTCCCGGTTTGAACATGAACACTGAATTATTTGCCAGACAATATTCGTACACCGCCGTATCTTTCTAATAAAATTTATGTTCGTTTATAAATTCTTCTATATTGCTAATGCTTTTAGAATCAATGGATAACAGAGCAGTTACGCATTCAAATCCAGCACTTATTATGATTTTTTCTAAATTTTCCGGTAGTTTTCCGCCCAATTTCTTTTCTAATATCTGAAACACACGTGAACTCATTGCTTATGGCGTTCTTAGCGCTCAATCGCTACTGATGTTTGAGTGAACACAAGTATTCGTAGCCATTCGTGAATGACTACGAATGCTTGTGCGAATGTGTTAATACGAATGATCGCGCGGCACTCCGAATACATGGCGATAAAGGCACGAATGCCTCTTATTCTGCGAATGGCAATGACATTCGAGCATGTGAATGTTCATAAAAAACATGGACACATTGGTGATAAATTATCGTATTTTGCAGTTAATAATTCTTATTACATCATAATTGTAATCAACATTATAAAATAAGACCCCTAGATCAATAAGAGCGAGTAAATTATATGCCATTGTCTGAACTATGAATTGTATGAATTTCTTTGAGCAGAAAAACATTTCTTCCGAAGCATCATCAAAAATGACCAATCATGCAAAACGAATGGAACTTGTTAAACTTCTTATTGAGAATGATTCCGCCAAAAATGCTGGAATTTTTTTTGGTGTATTCAAGTCAATGTTCTATAACATGAATCCGATCAACATGCGAATTTGATTCATTTCATTCCAAAATGCTTTGATTCCTTATGATTGAAGTCAACTCAAATTTAAAGTCTGATTCGATACAGCCAACTTCACACTGCTGCAAAATGTCACCATGGGTAAAACCAGCACACCATTGACAGCACAGTCAGCGAATTTCACTTTTATTCATTTGCACACAGTAAAAGGACCGTCTGCTGAGAAAAAGGTAAAGATCCGAAAATAGAAACACTTTACATTGTACGGTACCATTTGTACATTGAGCAAATAAAAACAAAGGTGAGTTTCCGAAACATTCACATTTTTATTTAAACCAAATTGAATTTGGGATATTCCAATAAGCAGAGTTTGACTTATCCGCCAGATATATGCTATGGCATAAAAAAAATATGCGCATATTTTTTGGTACATTTGGATTTTGTGAC
>NW_022597126.1:0-1397 GCF_009176505.1 Sitodiplosis mosellana | reverse complement strand
ATAAAAAAAATATGCGCATATTTTTTGGTACATTTGGATTTTGTGACCAACTTACCATGTAAATTCATGTGTGTTCCACGAATTTGGGACAAAAAATAGTGGAATGCACATGAATTTACATGGTAAGTTAGTCACAAAATCCAAATGTACCAAAAAATATGCGCATATTTTTTTTATGCCATAGCATATATCTGGCGGATAAGTCAAACTCTGCCAATAAGTCTAGCAAAAAGTGCGACGATGTTTACATTTCGAGACGAGTGCAAAGTAATTTTTTTTATCTCTGGAAAATAGAAAAAATTCTTCTTGATAAATAAAAGGTGATCTTGCTTAAATTGTAAATTCTTTCACTTTTTTAACGATTTGTGTTTTGTTGTTTCTCGAATTTGGTTACATTTTACTGACTCAATGCTATTGAGTTTTTGACACAAGGTCATTGTAACATTTGTTACCTCTCGTACTAATTGTTGTTATATCTCTTAAATGTACTAGCTGTTATCAATAACTAGAATTAAGGTGTTATTTTGTAGTGACCAAAACGATGAAACTACTTGTCTTACCTGAAAAATGTGGCTCAAAATGAAGATGAAACTTCAAATTTTTGAAATATTCTTGATTTAATGAGATGTAATAAGATTTTCAAATTAGGCGCCAATTTTGGTTAGACACGATGTAACATTTCGCTGGTGTCTAATTTGACAAGTACTTGAGTCAATGGGAAGGACATTTATTGCGAAAAACTCAACCTGTGTTGGAATTTGACCCTTTCAAACATTTTGCTACGTAAAAATCTAACTCAGTTTTCTCTGTGCAGTTTAAAATTTACGCCCGAATATGGACGGAATTTCGGCTATATTTCGCCTAAAACTTCAACTAAAAATTTACTTTCAGGCGTAAATTTGCCTAATATCTAGGCGAAAAAATGCCTGGAATTCAACTCCAGCCTTTCTGATCATGGAAATAGTAAACAATACAGCGGCACCTGGGGACTAAGTGCAATGTGTCATACTTTCAACGTTTGAACTAACACAGACGCATACTTGTTACAGCAAACTATGTGCATGATTCTCTATTTCTCCAACCAGTCGCCAGGTGACGCTTTATTGTTCTTGTTCGAGGTTTCCTATCTATTTGTACAGACGATCAGAGAGGCTGTTCAACTCAGTTGGAGGAATAAAGTGGTATACATGGAAAGTGTTACAAAGTACGGCTTATTAAGTGATGTAAAGCTAGGGGAATTTCTCATCGAAAAAAATGAATGAATTCTTATAAATTTTGAAAAATTTCTTCAATTCGGTTCGATTCGATCAATTTTTGTCAATTCGTGTAAATAAATGTACATTTACACTGAACTTTTGAATTATGCTTCAATGAAATTGTTCTGGAAGTGGGTTTTG
>NW_022597125.1:410-7851 GCF_009176505.1 Sitodiplosis mosellana | reverse complement strand
TTTTTGACATGTAGAAAAAAAATATTTCCCTATTGGCAAAAAAACTTTGGGTGCGAATTCAGAAAAAAAATTACTTAACCTCAATTTCTAGTACTTATTTACGTGTGTGTATGTTCATTCAAAACGCTCATTCCATTCGTGATAAAGTTGATGCGGTACGTTTAGCGACAGAATCGTGCCCATTTCACATAATAGCATTTTTCGAGACTTGGCTCACAGAGAGCATTACAAACATAGAGCATTTTAGTAGAAAATACAATGTGTATCGCGGTGATCGTACAGTTTCGACCAGTGAAAGAAGTGACGGAGGTGGAGTTTTAGTAGCGATAGACTCAAAATTTCACAGTGAAAAGATGATTTTGACGGAAAATAGCAGACTTGAATATGTTTGTGTCAAAGTAAAGCTGACGAAGTGCAATATTTACATTTTTGCTGTTTACATTCGTTCTGTGCATGAAACAGAGAAATTTTTAGAATTTGCCGAGACAGTGACGAAAATTAAATATGATGATAATGACACGGTAATTGTGTGTGGTGATTTTAATCAGTCGGGAGTCAAGTGGATTAAGGCGGAAGACGGTGATTACTACCTGCCGATGAATGTGACAACGGAAGGTGGCGTAGCTGTCATTGATACAATGCTCGGTTGCGGTTTCCATCAAATGTGCAATCTCGAAAATGCTGCCGGCAATGTTTTGGATCTCGTATTCACAAACAAATTCTATGATTTATCGCTTGCGGAGTCGTTGACACCGTTGATTGAAACCGATGTGTGGCACAAAGCGATCGAAGTTGAAATCACAATTGATGAAAATGAGAGTGAATTGAATGACGTAACTGAGTTTTACAAGTATGAAGCGGCTGATTTTGTGGCGATGAATGAATTCTTTGTTGGGAGAGATATTTCTACGGAAATTGAGCAGCAGGACGACATTGGGAATTCGTTTCGGATGTTTGGGAATGTTGTGCACGAAGCAATGGACAGATTCGTCCCAAAAGTCACCGTTAAAAAGAGCACAGATCCACCGTGGTACAATAAACAGTTAAAAAACTTGAATAACCGAAGAAGAAAGGCACACGGGCGCTCAAAAATCACAAACGATTTCGCCGATTACATGGCTATCACTGATTCCTTCGTAGCATTACAGGGTCAGCTGTTTCAGACATACATCAGCCGCATACAATCGGACATTAAATCAAACCCGAAACATTTTTGGAGGTTTGTGAACGACAGGCGCAAACGCAATGACATACCATCGATTATTGAGTACAACAACCATGCAGCCAGTAGTGACACATTGAAAGCGGAGTTATTTGCGGATTTCTTCGAAAGCCAATACACACCGAGTGATGACATTGATTTGGATAACTTGCTAAGTGAATGCGGTGATAATGCGTTTGACATCGAACTGAACGAGGCTGATGTATTGAAGGCACTGCTTTCGATCAATGTGAACAAAGGAGCTGGCCCTGATGGCATTTCACCGAAATTACTCAAAAATTGCGCGTATTCACTCGCTAAACCGTTATCAAAGTTGTTCAATAAGTCATTACAAGCGGGAATAGTGCCGAGTATGTTGAAAAATTCGAGAATTGTGCCGATTTTTAAATCTGGCAAAAAGAGCATTGCATCGAACTACAGACCTGTTGTCATAATACCAACAATGGCGAAGGTGTTTGAAAGTATTGTGAACAGTAAAATTAAAGCATTTGTGAACGGTAAAATAGTCCATAACCAGCACGGTTTTGTGAATAATCGATCAACATCATCGAATTTGCTGCAAATGGTGAACTACACTATGGACTCAATGATAGCGAAATGTCAAACAGACGTACTGTACACCGACTTTGAGAAGGCATTCGATCGAGTCAACCACAAGAGGCTTCTGTAAAAGCTGGCAAGATTCGGATTTGGGCGAAGACTTGTCAAATGGTTCCATACATATTTGACAGCCCGAACACAGTTTGTTGGAATCGGCAACAGAAAGTCAAGAACTTTCACCGTCTCGTTCGGTGTACCAGCTGGAAGTATCTTGGGACCTTGTCTCTTTATTGTTTTTATAAATGACATTGTCGACTTTGTTACTCATGCATTTGTTTTGTTGTTCGCAGATGATTTAAAACTCATTTTGAGAATCACGTCACCGAATGATGCCCGCTTATTCCAAATGGCCATTGACCAATTGCACGAATGGTGTATGCTCAACAAGCTGTACCTTAATCTGGAGAAATGTTTCGTCATGACGTATGCTAAAAACATCACCGTACGAAGATATGAATACACGATAAACAATGGGCAGCACAGGTTTGGTAGAGTTGAGCTACACAGAGACCTGGGGGTCATTTTTGACGTGAAACTCACATTCGCCAACCACATCGATACAACAGTAGCTAGCGCCTACGGAGCATTAGGTTTTATTAAGCGGACACTGAAACACAAGTTTACTATAGAATCAGCAAAACTGTTATACTGTGCCTTAGTTCGATCGAAATTGGAGTATGCTACAGATTGCCATCGTACCAATTAAGATGTGATAATTTGAATATTCAACCGCTTTGGAGGCGGCGTATAAATGCCTCAGTATTTTTAATTTATGATCTCTTATTAGGAAAGTTGATTAGCGCAGCACTGAGGGAAAAAATTGTATATACTAGACGAGTAGACAATAGGAACCAAAGAAATGTGAGAAACAGAGATCTAGTTAGAATTGAGACTTTTGGTACTGACTACGCCCGTAACCAACCGTTTATTTTAGCGTGCAGGTATTTCAATAAAGTAAGACAAACGTTTTTAGACTCAGCATCGAGACAAATATTCATTAGAAATGTGGCAAATTTAGACAACAATGTATTTGAGGAACTATATGTTTAGAGGTGGTGAACACAATCGGTCGCCGCAGAACGCCACTTCGAAGTCATTAGGGCTGGTGGCTAGGTGATCCGATTCGGGGTGTGTCACTGCTTGTGTAAAATTATGGAATGTGTACAAATTGTATTATGCTATTCAGTCTGTGATTGGACGGTGAATAAATAAATACGTAGTTGCGCGCAAATCGCGCACATAAAAAGCAAATTTTATATAGAACTTTTTTTTCTTATCATTTTTCACGCTTTTCGCGGAACTGATAAGAGATAAAAGATAACTGACATCAGCAATGTTATAGGAGACTTTGAGTGCTACAACTTTGCCGAAGACAGCAAGTTGTTATGTCTTATCAGTTCCGCGGAAACCGTGAAAGACCGCGAGGACCCGCTAAAAACGAACATACATTCTTTTAACCATTATTAGTTGCAATGAAACATACTTCTCTTTATTGCTACGAAGTTGGACCAACTTGCGTTCTTTTACGTCTCACTAATAAATTTATGATTGTAGAAAAATGATAAAATAATGAAATTTTTTGAAAAACAAGAGCGAAATTCGGATCTATTCCTTTTAAAAGTCCGGGCGAAATCCGGGCAAATTTGGTAATATCCGGGCATCCGGGTCGGGCGATTTTTTGGCCGGGTTTCGCCGGGCAAACCCGGATTTATCCGGGCGATCTGGGATGCTTATTCTATATAACTAGTGAGCTGGATATTTAATAGAATCGCGAAGATCTTAGGGATGACCAAAGAACATAATGCATACCGAGCAACGCAGCCAAATTCACGTTGGTTACTACTGAAACCCATTGAAGTATGCTTGTGATTGAAAAACAAACAAAGTAATGTTAACCAAATGAAAAATAGTTCCAACAAAAATTGGAAAAAAAAAATTCCTGAAAGAGTACCTTTCTGAGAGACAGATGTACTAAATTGAATGTTTTCTATGTCGCCATCTGGTTGGTGATACTAATATCTTCTCGCACGGATCTGATGAAGATTTTATTTATTGTTTATCCAATTTTATACAAAATCACTTTTTCATTCATAAACCCAATTTGGAAAAGAAAATCGCAGTTATTTCGACTATTTGCATGCGAAATACCTAGAACATAAGAGTGTTAGAAGTTTGAAACTAGATAAAATATAACTGTGTGTTTATTATTGAAAAGAACTTTAATGAATGATTGAATATTTGGAATTTTCATATTTTCATTTCATTTTATTCAATCGATTTATATGTACAATGTAGACTAGGTGATTTGTGCTCCTATGCAGTTCCTATAATATACAATTTCGGAACCAAGTAGTAGAGATAGTTTAAAGTAAAAGAAAAGTTTAGGTTATTTTTTAAATTTATAAACTCGCAAAAACTCGTTAAGAATTCAGTGGTTGCCCATCAGATAAAATTTTTTCTTTCAATCTATTTTTAAAAATGTTTATCGACGATTGGCTTCGCAGCTCACTTGGTAACATGTTAAACTCAACTGCAATAAGGCGAGAGACTAGGTATTTACCAGCGTTTGTTCTATAAATTTGCCGTTTCATATTTAAAAATCTGCCTTATATTTAGTAGTTTGAATTTTTCTCGAATCTGGTTGGTGCTCAAACCGACAGCGTAGTATTCGTTTCTAAAGATTGATCGAATCGCATTGTTTTGGACTATTTGTGTTCATTAATGATTCAGTAGCCGATGGTCCCCATATGGGAGACATATATGATAGGTGGCTGTGAACATGTGCATAATAAATGGATTTTAAGGTGGTTTTGTCGACTGAATTTCCTATTCTGTGTATTACGCCAGATATGCGGTTTATTTTTTTTGAGATTTTATCAATATGTTCAACCCATTGGAGATTTTCCTAAATGGTTAGGCCAAGGTATTCGAAGGAAGTTACTTGTTCGATTGGTTCACCATTTAATTGAATGTTGAGTTTTAGTTGCTTTAAATGCTGGTTAAGAAGAAAAATCATACATTTTGTTTTTTTTCGGTTTAAAGTTAGCTTGTTTGCTTCAAACCAGCGGGCTATAGTGGCCAAATCTTCAGTCATTTTTCGATTAAGTTCATTTAAGTCACTCTCACAATAGACAATGACCGCATCGTCTGCAAAGAGAATTATTTTGCCGTGTAATTTGAGTTTTGTTATATCATTTATAAATAAAATGAACGAGGCCGGACCCAGAGTACTTCCTTGAGGTGTGCCGAAGTCTATGTTAAGCAGGCTACTTTTCGTGTTGGCCATTGAAATGTATTGTTTTCGACCAGATAGAAAACTGTTTATAAGATTGTATACATTCCCCCTGAAACCAAGTCTATGAATTTTTTTCATTAAGAGATCGTGAGAAATTGAGTCGAATGCTTTTGTAACATCGATGAAAATGCCAGCACTTATATTGCGAGGAGAGACATCAAGCGATGTTCTAATAGTGTCAAGAAGACAGGTAGCAGCAGATAGAGTGCCAGAATGTTTTAGAAAACCAAATTGGAATTGGCTAATTAGATCATATGACATGATTTTCATAGGTATAGTGATTACAATATAGAAAGTACATTTCTTCATTCGCTCTCTTAATTGCTAATTCCTAATAAATCTCGAAATTTCTCAAATTTTACTCTGTTCAAAGCTTTGGTCAAAATATCAGCTATCATGTTTTCTGTTTCACAATACAATACTGAAATTATCTCTTTGTCAATATAATCTTTGATGAAGTGATACACTACCCTGCAAAAGTTTGGACTCACTTATAAAACACATTGTTTCTATGTATTTTTGCCTTATTCAAGCCAAATTGAGTTGCTAATATGGAAGCCCATTCAATTTCTGACCGAATGACATTTTTTGATAATAAAATTTGGCCGGCCTATGGCCATTTTTCGGCCGTTGAAGAAGGACAGCCAAAATCGACTTTCTGAACGGGCCATTAGACCAAAAGGTTATGTATATCAATGAAAAGGTCTTGGAAAGTAGATGTCATTTTTGGTATAAAACATCAAAATCGGCCGGCATTTGGCCAAGATATGGCTGTTTGAACATTTTGGCCGAAATTTGGCTTTTCTAAACCGCTGGTCCGATTTCAACGTTCTGTACATCAATAGAAAGGTCTTGAAGAGTTGATGTCATTCAAAGTATAAAACATCAACATCGGCCGGTATTTGGCCAAGCTATGGCCGTTTGAAAACTCTGGCCAAAATTTTCTAACGGCCATATCTTGGCCAAATGCCGGCCGATTTTGATGTTTTATACCAAAATTGAAATCTACTTTCCAAGACCTTTCCATTGATATACATAATTTTTTGGTCTGATGGCCCATTCAGAAAGTCGATTTTGTCTGCCATTCTTCAACGGCCGAAAAATGGCCATAGGCCGGCCAAATTTTATTATCAAAAAATGTCATTCAGTCAGAAATTGAATGGGCTTCCATATTAGCAACTCAATTTGGCTTGAATAAGGCAAAAATACATAGAAACAATGTGTTTTATAAGTGAGTCCAAAATTTTGCAGGGTAGTGTATCTTACATTGATATGTTTGGTTCTATTAGATTGTTTTTGTGACATAATCATCTTTCGTACACTTTCATTGTCTTCAAAGATTACAGTTGTTTTATGAGTGAGAAAATTAATTTCACTTAACAATTTTCTTAACCAAATAGCTTCCTTGGTACATTCAGTTAAAGCGATCAGTTCAGCTTCAGTTGATGACAAAGCAACACAGTTTTGTTTCTTACTGCACCAGCTAACAACGCCTCCGTTTAACTTGAATAAGTACCCGCTCATCGATTTTCCATCATTTCTATCTTGGCCCCAACTTGCATCAGCGTAACCTATAAGTCCCTCTTCTGCGTCTGATGCCAAATGAAGTTTTAGTTTTGATGTTCCCTTCAGATATCGTACGACTCTTTTTAATTCGTTCCAATCATATTCGCTCGGTTTCGTGATCTTTTGTGCTAATATAGCGACACTAGCATCAATATCTGGTCGTGTATTTATAGCGATGAATAGCAGTGAACCAACTAATTTTCTGTAGTCTTCATTTGATGGTAATAATTGTTGATTTGGCTGATTTTTCTCATAGCCAGAGTCTAGTGGAATTTTTGATGATTTTGCTTCAGCTAACCCAAACTCGTTTATGATTTTGTTGATAAATTTCTCTTGTGTGATGTTGTACATTCCATTCTCTCTCTTGACTTCAAGTCCAAGGTAGAATTTTACTTCTCCGAGACATCTAATTTCAAAGGTTGCTGAAATATCTCGTTGAACTTCCTTGATGATCTCTTCCTTCGTTGCTGTTATTAGAATATCGTCAACATAAATTAGTAACATGCACCAATTTCCATCATCGTATTGCTTGATGTAAAGACAGTTGTCTGATGAGCAACGTTTAAAACCAAAAATTTCAAAGCTCCGTGACGCTAGCCCCCCCGGTTCCAAAATTTAAATCCGATCACGGTTTCGTGTTCTACGTAATTTCTGCTGATTACTGCTCGCTCCGCAGAATTTCTGCTGCAACCGGTGACGAGCAGTAATTGCCCAAAGTTTCGAAAAAATCCATGAAAATCGATTTTTCGCATATTTGA
>NW_022597125.1:0-400 GCF_009176505.1 Sitodiplosis mosellana | reverse complement strand
AACATTTTCATGATCCAAGGGCTGATAATGAAAGATCTAGGGGCCCTCTAATTTCTGCCCGCTCCCCACAATTCCTGCTCCAACCGGTGACGAGCAGTAATTGCCCAAAGTTTCGAAAAATCCATGAAAATCGATTTTTTGCATATTCGAAGGTTTCACGCCAACAGTCAATTCCAAATGAAGTTTTCAATATTTTGATGACCTGGTGGCTGATATTGAAAGGTCTAGATGCCCACTAATTTCTGCTTGCTTCTCAGATTTCCTGCTTCAACCAGTGACGAGCAGGAAATCGACAAAAATTGAAAAAAAAACTGTATGAACATCGATATCACAGTGCAACAAAGTTTAGGTAGGTCCATGTCACCAGCACCGCCAGTGCTGTTAAACCATAATATGTTAT
>NW_022597124.1:3036-5242 GCF_009176505.1 Sitodiplosis mosellana | reverse complement strand
AAATGGCGTAGTAAGCAGAAAATACCCTATCATGTTGGGAAAATGCCTGCAATAAACATGCCATTTTTAACAAAGGATCACCTTCTATACCGCTCAATTGTCCCACCGGTACCAAGAAATTTACCTGTGATAAAGACGGTGCATGATCGCACACCAGGGCGAAAAGATAAAGAGAAAAAAGGTGGAGGGATCGAAGCCGATTTTATCCCATACAAAGAAAACATTGGATATGAATTTTATGACGATCCAAATGAACTTTGCGATCGTCTGCGCCTATTAGTCGCATCGCGAGGTGCTGGTAACACCAACCACTCGCAAGAGATCAACTCAATCATTAGTGAATTACGAGAATCGAAGTATATTTTTTAAATAAAAAAAAGTAAGTATATTTAGGAATATAATCATCAATTCACATTTATTCTTCCACCATTTATTCTCCCATCATTTGTTCTCCCAACATTTATCCTCCCAACATTTATTCTCCCTGCATTTATTCTCCCAACATTTATTCTCCCGACATTTATTCTCCCGACATTTATTCTCCCAACATTTATTCTCCCGAAATTTATTCTCCCTGCATTTATTCTCCCACCATTTATTCTCTCAACATTTATTCTCCCAACGTTCTTAGCCTCGAACAATAGATGGCGGTAGATGTACCTTTTTCAGATTGTTTTGATTTTCACCTTTTTCGTCTACATATACCATTCTCACAGGTGTGTGATCATTGCGCACCTGCAAAGTGGAATAGCGTAAACACTAGATTTATTGTATCTATTGTTCATCAGGCCCTTTTTGCGTTAAGAGAAGATGTGCAATTTGAAATATTGTTTTGACTTTTCATTATTCGTATTTTTCGTGTGAGAGCTAATGAATATGTGAATTGCTTTCCGTAGGATTTTGTACCTCTATTATTTTTGAGGTCCTTTTGCGTAACGCAGCATGAAACATTGTATTGTTTTCTTTTTCAATCCCCTTTTCCATGAAGGATAGTGTATATAAATAGGTAAAATGTCGCATTGTTTCTTTATTTTTCAAATCCATTGCTTTCCGAAGGATTTTCATATCTATTATTCTTCAATCCCTGGAAGAAAGTGTGAATGAATAAGGGAAATGTTACACTGCATTGCTTTGTTTTTCAATAATAATAGTCCAGGTGTGGAAACAATTAAAGACCGATGTATGGCATTTTCGTTCAAGAGGATCACTATTGATCATCTCGAACAAAAAATACAATATATTGGTAGATATTGACTGTACATCCTCTGTCGTTCTATTGCGGTTATTGTCTAAGTAAGAACATATTTTCTAGCTAATTTAGACGGACATCTGCACCTGTATACAAAAAAAATACGATGTTTTATATTTATTATACAACTTTTTCCTTGAGAAGTTGCACAATAAATCGACAATACATTACTTTTTTCTTCAATGCTTTTACTCTTCTATTTACATAAGTGCAAGTGTCACCTAAATTAGTCAGAAGAAGGATCCCATGGTTACTAAGAAGGCATTGATCACACACTTGCGCAATATAAGTCGATATGTGGAAGAGATCTGTTATTATTTTCTTCAAAGAAGGATATTGTACATCCCTTATCATTTTTAACGCACATTTTTCGGGTTATATAGATATTACCGAAATAGCTTCAGAAATTTTTGAAATAAAAACACGATGTTTCGAGTTGAAAGTTATCAGTTTTCGAGAAGCATCAGCAACATGAGTGACAACGCCAATGTTAACGAATTGAAAGAATTTTTACGCAATGAATGTAAGTATTTTTTGCTAAGTTCTAATTTACCATTTTTAAGTCAATTAATCTTTATTTTTTTTACTTTACTAATCCAACATTTTTCTAACTAATTAAACTAATTAAATTTTCGATTTTTTTTTCTCATCATTAGTGACGCGTCAAGTGCAGAGCGAAATCCAGCATATGAACCGTTTTGCACCGTACAATGTACCACGATCGCAATTTTATGGTTACCCGCCAGCACCGCAGTATCAGCCCTACGAGTATCATCCGTACGGTCATGCACCAGCGCCGCAGTATCCGCTTTATGGTCAACCGATGGCGGCAGCATACCCATACTACATTCCAGCACCGCAAGCAGCACCACGTCAGCACCAGCCGCCGATACACGAATCGCAGCCACCGCGCTCTCCATCACCCGCACCGCCACGCTCTCCATCGCCCGAATCGCC
>NW_022597124.1:0-3026 GCF_009176505.1 Sitodiplosis mosellana | reverse complement strand
ACCGCCACGCTCTCCATCGCCCGAATCGCCACGCTCTCCATCACCCGAGCGTCCTCAAACTCCGCCACCACCACCATATTGGGATGCTATCGTAATCAGCGATGCTGAGTCGGAGCCCGAACAGAATGGCCAGCGCATCGATTCGGTTGAAATTAACAATATGAACAACTATCACTTCGATGAATCGGATGACGATGAAGAGGAAGACTCCGCAACATGGGCAGCGCGTTTTGCAGCTGGCGTCGAGCTCATCAATGCAGCTGAGGCTATGGTAGCGGGTGAGCCGATTGCATCAACCTCTCGCGCTGCAGCCGCTGAACCTCGCATAGCCGATGAGCCCGTTGCTTCGACTTCGCGTGATGCACGCAGACGCGATTTGATGGCTGAGGCTTTGCGCGAAGTTGCTGCTGAGGAAGCTGAAAAGCGTATACATGCAGCTTACATCGAATGTCCACTTTGTCGCGATGATCCGTTCCACCATAACGATGCTCGTGTTCATGCTCTTCTGGCCAACTGTGGACATGTTTTTTGCAACATGTGCATTATACCGCTCCGACGCGCAAGAGGTAATTGCCCTGTTTGCCGAGCTTCTCTGGCAGGTAAAACACTTAGACGCATGTATCCAAACTTTATTTACACTAATAAATAAAAAAAATTGCAAAAAGAAAATAGGTTTTTTTATTTCGAGCAACCTTTTTTTCAGCCTTTTTTTCAGCCTTTTTTTTCAGCCTTTTTTTTCAGCCTTTTTTTTTCTAGGAAATTGGATAATGGTAAAAAAGGAATGAGACGAAAAATGAAAGATAAATGAATAAACACAATTTTTACCGAAAATTGTGTTTATTCATTTATCTTTCATTTTTCGTTTCATCCCTTTTTACCATTATCCAATTTCCATTGAATCGCCGCGCTAAATTCAATAACAATGCGTTTGTTAATTCCAATTCAACGCGTTAATTCCAATTCAACTCAATGGGATTCAATGCGAATGCTACACCACGTGGCCCGCATCAAATTCAAGTCAATTGAATTCCAATTCAATTTGATAACAGCACCACGTGGTTTGAATTGGATTCTCATTGAGCCAGAAGTCTCATTGATACCCTACTAACAGAAATATTTTCTTAGTCGAGGCCTACCTCAGACCGGATTCTCCAGTTGAAGTCTACGAAGCAAATATGGGAGCACTACGGGAAATCACTGCAAAAATGCAAACTGAAGATGTTCTTATCCTTTCAGGTGACTTCAATTTACCTAATTTATCCTGGTTCACTGATGACAACGTTGATCCAGAAATTGCGATTCCAATTAATGCATCAGGAAAGAAAGAATTGATCATTCTCGATACATGTCATGAATTGGGATTGCATCAAATCAACAAGCACAGCAATGATAATGGAAATATGCTCGACTTAATTTGGACAAACTGTGTAGACATCGTTTCATGTCAGCCTGCCGAACATCATTTATTGAATCATGAATCACATCACATTTCTTATTCGATAAAAATCCACGGTTTGGAAATGAAGCAAAACAAAGTCACATCTCAAATTGAGTACCGCAATTTCATGGGCGCTGATTATGATACCATTAATGAGAAACTATTCACTGTAAATTGGGATGATGTTCTCACTGGAACAAACTTGGATACAGATATTAACCAGTTCTATAATATCATCAATTCCGTTGTTTCAGAGAATGTCGAGCTGAAAACGAAAACGATTTCAAACCATCCAAAATGGTTCACCAGCGAACTCATAAACATAAAGAATCGTGTCAACACACTGCAAAGACGGAAAAAGTCATGTTCTTCAACTGAAGCAATTGTGAAGCATGCTGATTTGAGAAGACAATATAAGTCATGCGCTCGATTAGCCTTCAAGAATTACAAGTTGGAAATGGAGCAGCTAATTGATAAAGATCCAACGAAATTTTTCGAATATGTCAATTGCGTCCGAAAAACTCAAGATGATTTACCCAGTGAAATGGAATATAATGGAGTTAAGTTGAACTGTCAACAAGATATTGCCGATACATTTGCCAAACATTTTGAAAAAGCGTACACCAAACAAAATGATGTTCAAACTGACAATTACAAGGACTGTGAATCGCTTCTCCGTGATTTATGCATCAATATTCCAACGATTGAAATCACTGACGACATAATTTTGGAGACAGTAAACAACCTTCCAAATAACACAGTATCTGGGCCAGACGGAATACCGAACATTTTCATCAAAAACTGCATTCACACGTTGGTAAAGCCGATTACTCACATATTGAGTGAATCATTAAAGACCGGCTTTGTACCAGACATTTGGAAGCGATCTTACGTACGGCCAATACACAAAAGTGGAATCAAAGCAAAAATTGATAACTATCGTGGTGTTGCTTTGCAGTGTGTAATTTCGAAGATTTTGGATTCCATCGTTTCAAGTCATCTTAACTTCCACATTAAAAGTATACTTGATGATAGCCAGCGTGGATTTGTGAAAGGAAAGTCTACAATAACAAATTTGGCCGAATTTACATCGTGTGTAATAACGAAGATGGACAAACACATTCAAACGGACGCAATTTATCTTGACTTACCAGTAGAGTTCGGATACTGTCAGACGCCGATTTTCAAATGCCTATGCGCGTTCGATAGGGCATCCCTCAAAACCCCCAAAACCAAATTTTTAGCTCCCCTAATGCACTGGGGTGGTTTTTACGACACTGCGCCTTCTTGACAGTTCTCATATAAATGAGCCCAGAAGCGCCAACTGGTGCAAGAACATGCAATAGAACCGTTGTATACCAATAGTATTCAGACGCTTACACGTTGGGTATACTGTTATTGACTGTTTTGAATAGTAGTTCTTTCACATAAAAACATAAAAATCTGCTCGCATTACACTGATATCTCTCTTATTCCATTGATATTTTTTCCAAAAGAGAAAAAAAATATTTCAAGCCTCAATTGCACAGCATATCACTATTAGAATCATTGTGTCGACATGAATCAACCAATAAACAAACCAAAACAA
>NW_022597123.1:1006-2891 GCF_009176505.1 Sitodiplosis mosellana | reverse complement strand
CCAATAAACAAACCAAAACAAACACAAACCACACAATGAAATACCACGTTTGTATAAATATAGCAATCACTTGTAGAGAAAAACTCAAAAAACATGTTTCAATAAAAAACAATATCACAGCCGTCGACAGCAGGCGCAAGTGACGAAAGCACCTCTGTGCTGAAAGTCGAACTCGCTATAAATACACGCAATTTCGAAAGAGGCCTTTTTTCCCAAGAGGCCATCTGGTATGAATGAAGTATCGCTAGAAATCCCCTGGCTCATGGGGTTCATCTTTCTGAGTCTACTCGTCGAGACCTTTCCAACAAGCCCAAGAACGTCGAAATTGGACCATCCGTTCATGAGTTATGACGATTTAAAAAATTAATCTGAGATAATATTTTTTCTGTCCGTCCGTCCGTCCGTAGTTTTTGTCCGATCTTTTTCAAACTTTCAGGCATTGAACTATATCAAAAACTAAGACTTTTTTGTTCCGCCATTTTTTGATTTGGCCGCCATCTTGGCCTTGGCCGACCTTTGAAAATTCAAAATATGGCCTTCTTTCCAATGATCACTGTGCCTAACCCAGTCAACCGATTTCGATCTTTTGGGTATCGTTGGAAAGTTCTTGAGGCCAGCTATCAAATGACATCTATTTCGATTTGAAAAAATTGAGTCGGCATGGTCCTATAATTTTTTTAAAAATTCTCTGGAATTCAGCCCCAAGTTAGAGCTAAAATTTTACATATAGCTTATTTTTGGCAAAACTCTGTGTTTCAAGATATAGCCATTAGAAGTTGGAAAAAACATGAAATATCGACAAAAATCGACTAAAACTCATTTTTGTTGCCGTGAATAAGGGCAAAATCGAAACCAAAGTGATTTTGCGCTCAGATTAATAAAATTCCTTCAGATACCAGTCCTTCACTAAGTTTTTATTCCACGCAATGAACAAAAAACACAAAAATCACTTTTCATGAAAATATCAAAATCAAAATCAAAAAAATTCATCATGAAAAAACTTAACATGTGATAGTTTCTTAGTATAAAAGCGATATGTAATTTCATCAAAACAAAATGTAATTTCGTCTGTCTGTCCAAAAACCAAATTTTATTTAACGAAAAAAAAATTGTTTTCCTCCGGTGTGCGACTCGAACTCGAGTCCACACGCTCATGAGTCTGCTTTCCTACCTACGCGCTGATTTTTCTTTATTCAAAAAGGCGACAATGCTGGTTTTTAACATAGGGAAAGTACCAAAATACATTTCAAATGTAAGTCATTTGACACATAGCAGTCAATGCCATGTCAATTCCAACTCATTGAATCATTGTATTTTTCGGCAACTTTTTTCAAACGTCTATGGCTTTACTAGAATATAATCAACTTTACGGTGACGCTTACAGCTTCTCTGTGGCCCGGTACTAAGCGTTAGCCAAAACTTATTGATGTTTTGCAATGGTTACTCGATGCATTTGCCAAAATACTATGATTTTTGTACTCTCTTATACGATATGTGTGCACGTGCAGGGAAGCTGCTAGTGTCGTCGTAAAGTTGATTATATTCAACTCAAGCCACACCCGATTTTAAAAAAGTTGCTCGAAATATTCGATGATTCAATAAGTTGGTTTAGAGATGTCATTGGCTGTCTTTTGGTATTCCAGCAATATATTTATGGTTTTTAACTACAACATTTCATGTTTTATTTTCTTTAGCTCAATACACACCACTTTGTGTTTGTTTAGTGTTAGTTGGTTTTGTTGAAAAAAAAAATTCGGGTACAAAACAACTGATATCAAATTAAAAAAACTTCTTTCGAAGTAATTCCTCGTGACAAAAGCGAACATAAAACAGCTGATATCAATTTTAAAAAATCATTTCGGAGCGATTTAGATTTGCTTTTTTT
>NW_022597123.1:0-906 GCF_009176505.1 Sitodiplosis mosellana | reverse complement strand
ATCAATTTTAAAAAATCATTTCGGAGCGATTTAGATTTGCTTTTTTTGCATTCTTCCAACTAATTTCAGAATCGCACCGTAATGATTTTTTTAAATTGATATCAGCTGTTTTATGTTCGCTTTTGTCACGAGGAATTACTTCGAAAGATTTTTTTTTTATTTGATCCTAATATTTTAGAAAATATAAAATTAAATGAAATTTTTGTGTTTTCATGTGTTTTCATCAACATGAATAACTGCGACAAATGTCACTTCATGTTGTCATTGAAACAATCGGAACGTGGAACGTCAACAAATGAACTGACATTTGTTCGCAATTCTTAAGTTACTCTTGTTTATTACTTTTCCGTACACAACGTGTCAAGGGAAAGTATAGGAATTGGTCCCGAAAACTTTTTTCGCAAAATTGGTTTAGATCATCATAAAAACTCATGAAACGCGTAGAAAATCACTTTTTGAGACACTTTTCCGTTCGTGTGCCGTCGTCGTCGTTGTCGTCGTCGTAGCTGTTTGTAAACACGATAACCCAAAAAATAATTGAGATAATCAAAATCTGGAAATGCCAAAAGTTTTGTATTTGAAAAACTTAGTTTAAGTTCGAAGATGAGCCATTTTCGATTTGATCCTGGGGTACTTGCCCCAAGAAAAACCTCAAAAAATTGACGCTTTTGTATGGGAGGTACCTGTAAATCGACTCCGATTGGTTTCAAACTTTCTGAGATTTCATTTTCTGCGAGAAAAATAAGATTTGTCGAAATTTTCTTGGAAAAAATTGAGGGCCAAAAACCAAACTTCTGCACATGCGATCAACATGAAACTTTCAGAATCTCATTTTTTCTCCAAAAAATGAAACCTCAGAAAGTTTGAAGGCAATCAGAATCGATTAACGGGTACCTCCCATACAAA
>NW_022597122.1:1363-12515 GCF_009176505.1 Sitodiplosis mosellana | reverse complement strand
TAATTTCGTCTTTATAGCGGAAACACATGATGGAATATTCGAAATATTTCTCCTATGCTGGTGAGAATAAAAATCAAATACCTTCAACTAAGTACTTCAAAATAGTGTTTGCTTTTCTTTAAAGGTTTGATATTGAAGCTGAAACGTCGGATCATGGATGACAAAATCTTCGGACAGTTGCTATTATTGAAGACCAATGCTGCTTATTTGGATTTAGAATGAATTTTTTCTCCACTCATATTTACAAAACAAATGAATGAAAATAAAATTAATTTCAAACAATTTAGTATTCCCAGCTCGTGTCTCAATTTATTTGTTTAGGAAATTGAAAATATTTAAAATAAATTCCATTCAAATATCCTATTTGTTGATATTATTTTCCTTAGAATTGTCTTAAAAAATAATTGTCATTTATCTTACGTACAGATACAGAATAAACAATTGTTTTTCCCGCAAAAGTTCCTGCAAATAACGTCGAATGAGGCGGTTAGATGGCGTATGTGATACACGTAAAATAAATGTAATTGAGAATATCCAAATACAATTTCAATTACGAAATGGTTTTGATATCTTTTCAATTACAATTGCAATTGCAATGGCAATGGTTAATGAAAATACGCAATACAATTTACAGGTGAGCAGAGTAAGAGAGTATAATTCATACTCCTACTCCCACTCCCATACAAACGGAAAATGAGTATGTCTCGACATACTCTCATACTCATAGATACTCTTTGAGTATGAGAGTATATACTCAGAGTATATACTCTTTGATTTTGCGAGCGGCTTCAAAACAGCTTGTAATACGAGTAAAAATTGCACATAATGAGTGTGAGCGAAACAGCATAAGATTTCGGCGCTCGATTGTCTTCCATATAGGCCAATTCAATTGAATATAATATTATTAAATATTTACGCATGGAAATATCTCGAAAACGGCTGGGTAAATCGGCAAAACGGACCGTGGTGTCACTCCCATAGGGAGTGTTAACACCCGGCTGGTTTAACGGCCTAGAACACAAATCCGGTGGAATTTCAGCTGATCGATGGATTCTCAGGATTTGACCTGATTCTAGCACTTCAGTTTCTTTGCGTTGTGGTGAAATTCCATACAAAACATAGGGAATATGACTTTACAGATGCACATAAAAAAGGAAGCACTGGAACCTGGTCAAATCCTGAGATACAGATTTACATTTTCGATATGTTATCAATATGTTATTGCCCGACATATTTATTATTATGTTATGTTGGGATTTTTTTTATCTTAATAACGTTATTAAGATTCAGCATAATAATAACATAATATGTTATGCGTTATATCGGGTGTTATCTTAATAAATCCTAAGATTCGGCGGTAATAACATTTTATTAACTATAATAATAACATATTATTAAGATGGATTTATTAACTCAATTAATAACATATTATTAGGTTTGGATTTTATTAATTCAATTAATAACATATTATTAAGATGCAATCTTAATAACGCTTTTTTCGCGCATTCTTTTCCCTAGCTGGAGAGAAAAAAAGCACTGTACGATGAACACACCTATAACAATGCAGACAAAATATGGTAAATTGATCCTTTCAAGGTCGGGACTGGCGATTTCCTAAACTTAATGGTTAAGTTCAATACATGATAATTCCGTTTCAAAGAGTCATTTTAATTTCATTGCAACAGTGCGAAAAATTCATGTGTGTACTCCGCAGAGAAAAAACAACTTGTCAGTGCTCCGGCGTAAAAAAATGAGCGAAAAACGTTATTAAGATTGTATCTTTATGATATGTTATTAATTGAGTTAATAAATCCATCTTAATAATATGTTGTTATTATAGTTAATAAAATGTTATTACCGCCGAATCTTAGGATTTATTAAGATAACACCCAATATAACGCATAACATATTATGTTATTATTATGCTGAGTCTTAATAACGTTATTATTATGTTATGTTGGACCAATATATCGGCCGTTATTATTATGTTATTAAGTATAGTTAATAATATGTTATTGCCTGTAAATCTGTATCCTGAGAATCCATGGATCAGCTGAAATTTCGCCGGATTTGTATTCTAGGCCATCAAACCAGCCGGGTGTTAACACTCCCTACGGGAGTGACACCACGGTCCGTTTTGCCGATTTACCCAATATAGTCGAGACATACTCATTTTCAAAATGAGTGAGTATGAGAGTATATACTCGCGAATGCGCCCACCTGTAATACAATTGACATGTAATGCGTAATTGAAAAAATGTATTTAAATACGGGTTTTAATTATTCTTTTGCAAGTCTGGATAAATTACATCGAATTGCTGATTTAAATGGTTTCAGTGGAAAATCATTGTCTCCTTGCTCAAAAAATATAAACGAAAGAAAGAATTGAATGAATTAACATCTTTGAGTCAATCGGTAACAAATGTCATTGATGAAGATGACGATTGCTACTACTCGGGTGGAATTTTCATTGAGGAACTAACAACAAAACTCACAAAAATTCTACGAAATCATTCTATTATTCTTTCGCCAAACAGTACGGGTTACAAATTAAAAACCCACTTGTGCAATTTTAAAGACAAAGTCGAGGAGCTGGATAAATCTGGTACAACCTGTGCATAGTGTAACCAACCGTACATCGGACAGTGTAGTAGAGCAGTTTGTTAACGGTATGGCGAACACTACAAGCCATTTCATCAAAAACATACGGCAAATCAACACCAGCCGATCATATGTTAAAGGAGGTCAATAACCGAAGAAAATTGGATGGTTATGAAAATTTGTATATTTACAAAACGAAGCGTTCAAATATGAACATCCAAAGAACGCAAGTTGAAACATCTTTATATAAATTTTCAAAACCATTGAGTACTGAAGACATTTTCAACAAAAAATCGCATATTTACCTCATTAGCCGTGATTTAAATGTCATGTCGGTGGAATGTCCACCGAAAACGTTTGCGGAAATATAATTTTTCGTTATTTGTACCAAAATAAGAATAAATAAATAAAAATTCATATGTTATTTTTTAACTGGTATAGTAGTAGTTCACGAAATAATTTGTTGATGAAATGTTTCGTGGCTTCATTTTAATGCCAGCGAGATTCTTTGACGTGAATCATGAATCGATTTTCAGAAGACATGGGAGCACGGATGAAGACAGGAATACGAAACTGAGTTAACATTAATTATAATGATACGCCAACATACTTATATACATTCTACAACATAATATATCTATTCAAAATCGGTAATATGATACTAAAAAAATATGAAAATAGCAGAAATAAGATTAAAGACATTCATGCACATATAATTTGCCACCCATTGTGTGAATAATACGTAAGCAAAGCACGGGGATGTATAGTGCAAATAGATGTGACACAGAATTTGCTCATCTGCGGGGCGTATTTGGACACACACATACACAAGTGCTACATATGATGATGCAGGCATCGACAGCTATTATTGTTCCACTTGAATTATTCAATTATAAATCATATAACCAATGAGAATTCGTATTTGAATATCTGAATTTTCTGTGGATTCGTGGAATATCGAACACTTTACATCGCGCACACACACACACACACACACGCCACACACACACACACCACACACACCACACACACACATACCACACACACACATACCACACACACACACACACCACATACACACATATATTGTTGCCTCCTGGTGTGATCATTAGTTATTCTTTCATTTTCCAACTTAGTCTTATACTTCTTTCTTGTATGAAATCATGATATGGGATGTAAAAGAAGGGGAGTAAATTACACGTTTTTTCTGCCATCCAAAACAGAAACTGATCTGTATAAAAGCACAAGGAATTTGATTTTTCGGAAATATTACCTATTTGCCTGCGAAAAAAGCAAGATATCTTACAACTCGATATAGGATTACAATTTTATTTGGACAAAAAATAGCAATTTGGAGTTTCAGTTTTAGAGTTCATTCTTGCTAATTGTTCTATTAATTTTTGTGGATTCTACAATTGATATTGTTCTTGAAACCATCAAAGTGAAGTGTATTGACAAAACTTAATAAAGGAAAACATCGTGAGGTGAATTTTTGCTACAAATAATTTCAATTTGAATACTTTTCAAAATGGTGGTAAGTATTTAGGACCACAAAATAATTTTTTTCAATGGACAACAAATCGCAAGTCAAACATCAAACAATAAATACTCAATCAACCGATAAATGAAAATTAAAAAAGTCCAACTCTAAATGTATGTCACATATAAGCAATTTGGGACTTTTACTAAGCAAACCAGCTAAGGAAATTAAAGCAAGCGAGCATATCGTGAGATATCATCTTCTTTTATTAAATTTTGAATATGTATGGTGGTAGTATTTCCTTGTGATCTTTTATGAACTTCTTGTGGTGTTCTGAAACTTCTTTTGGAGAAAATCTTCGAGTATTTTGGAGTTATTTTGGAGCCTCGTGAAGACTTAGTTATGAAGTACCAGTATTGATATTTAGTTGATAAACTTCACAATAGCAAATTGAACAGATAGGAATGACCGATGTGATGAGAATATTCAATACGTGAATTCGCACTACAATGAGTATATGGAGTTACCACTGAACAACACCATTTTCTGGGTGAGCAGCATTTTCCATTTCATGTAAAGGTATCCAAACTTTCAAAGTGACCAGTTTTTCAGTATTACTGTTTTGTGACACCAATCCGAAGATTGTATTCTACGATGTTGTAAAACACTGGTGTGACGGCTCAAATTTGCCACCTTGAAAACGGTATTACGACAAAATTGCAATTTTCAGTGATTCTTCTTGTGCCGGCATTTGTACATTATTGAGATCTGTTTTTCACACATTATCTGAGAAGGGTACATTGGTCACTAATAAAATATGCCTATATGGTTTTCATGAAAATACTTATGGACCTAACATTTTTTTGATTGATCAATACTCATTTGGTGAGTTTCCGTCCACATTTTCATAGACTCGGACGGGATTCCTTAATAATACAATTATTAATGCTCCTACACCTCTGAAATTATTTTCACCAGAAAGAAGCATTGACTTGCAGCCAAAGTTTGGTTCCACTGATCACACTGAATGATATTGTCGATCAGTTTGAAACAAAAACATATACGAAGCAGTTTTTATAGCGTATGTTTGCAAATTGGCAACAAACTCGTAGATATGTGAATGCATTGCCAAACACGTTGATGGTGTTGAAAGTTAACCATTCATTGTCGCTTACCATTATTCTGCATCACAACAGCTCTAAAGTAATTAAAGTGATTGTGTATCCAATACCGCCATATAGTCTATGTTATTCTGGACCGATGTATCAATGAAAATGTGATAAATTTTATTTGTTTGTACATACAAGTATAAAATATACTCTATCCGTTTTGGTTTTCCTTTATTTTAAAAATCTATCATTCTTGAGGGCACTGTGAACTAACTCCTACGGAATTTACTCCTACGTACTAGACGAAATAACCACTACACAATTCCGAATTAAATCATATCATTTAATTCGTTATGAAACGAATATATTTCTATAGAAAATAACCGAAATATGTCATAGGATTATATTCGTTTAAATACGATTTTTCTCATTCCAAAAAATTCCGAAATAATTTATTTTCAAATGAATAAATTCGATATGAATACGAATATATTTATTTCCTCAATTTAAAAAGGTCAGTAATTTATCTATGAAGGATGATCACCAAATATTTTCAGACAAATTTATCTTGAATTATGACGGAAAGCTTTATCACTCTAATCAAATTTAAATTTTTATAATTGATCTATGAAGGATCATGACAAGGGGTCTCACCCACTAACTAACTGACAAATTAATCTTGAATTATGACGGAAAGCTTTATCACTCTTATCAAATTCAAATTTTTATAATTGATCTATGAAGGATCATGACAAGGGGTCTCACCCACTAACACTTGATATAAGTCTCTTAATATAACTTCTGTCATTATTATCTTTCTGTTTATGTTTTCCTTTCATGTTCTTCGTATTCTTAAAACGTGTTCATTGCATAATTCTCTTCAGTCTCAATACACCCTCCATAACGTTCGGTTGTTTTAAAAATATCAAAGAAAAGAAGAATTTTCCTTGGAAATATGGATACTTTGTTCGCCGAATTCAATGAGTCAGAACTTATACGCACACAACGAACTAGGTGTTGGTAGAGTTGAAACGAACTAACTCATACACGCATTGGGCGAAATATGTGTTGGTTCGTTTGGCGCCGAAATAACTCATGCCAACTCACCGAATTAACTTCGGTAGTAGTTGATTCGGCAAAAAGTCATTTGTATGACTAAATAGATTCGGTGTCGCTGTATGAATAAATTCGGCCGGAGTAGATTCGGTACACCTTCTTGAGTCATAGCAGTTTTTCGTTCGAATATCTTTTCTATGTCGAAATTGTCGTAACAGTCATCGAAAATCCCAATTTCCAACAAAGTGCGCTGTAAATGGAAAATATTCAGCAATGAATGCTTTAACGGCATCTATACGGTATAATTTGGAAGTATAAGTAAATGCTTTCGTCATAAGGTTTATCCAAATGTTGGAAATGGCATTTATCAGAAATGACATTTCAAACGTCATTCATGATTCAACTCAGTGATCTTTTGACAGGGACAAAAGCAATGCAAACTGAACTCTGAAACGTTTCGGATTTGCTGAAGATATTAACATTGCACTTCACTGTGTTATCAATTTTACTTTTCCGCAAACATAGATTATTTGCAAAATTTCATGACATCTTCTCAAACGGACCAATAAGGTCAATAAGGTCACGGAAAACTGATAATAGTACATATGAATGCAATGAAAATACCCAAGCGGAATAATGCAACGTAATTCTTTTCAAAAATATTCAGTAAAAGTTCCCCACAAAAATATTGCCTGAAAAAACGACACGTAAATTTGTTTTCATGCAAAAAAAATTCATGTACCACTTTTACTGAATTTTTTTACGATGCGATTCAAATTGGACATATTTCGTGGGGCACTCTTTTTTTTATTTATTTATTAACACCACCAAAAACTGGCTGAATATTTGGTTTTGCAGGAAAATGGCTCCAAGAGTCATGAAAAACCTGATCTTTTGACTTTTATACAATTTAGGGTACTAGGGCCGCCCAGTGGTCGAAATTTGACCATTTGGGAACTGGAGGCCAACCTGAAGGGCGTTTTTCAGGCGAAAAAAGCGAAAAAAACCATCCATTTCTGAGATATGAATGAAAAAAATCGAAAATGGTTGTGCCCACAGAAAGTTGGTATTAAAAAACTTAAAAAATTTAGACAAATTTAAAAATTCCTTTTAAAAAAATTTTAAAACCAACTTTCTGTGGGCACAACTATTTTCAATTTTTTTCATTCATATCTCAGAGCATTGAAGTTGCTGGTTATGTAGTGCTGCTGGTAAACAGATCTGTTTAACAGCAGCTATTGGTTGCGTGCATATTCGCTGTGACGCGCGTTCGTTCATCCCCAGATTCTCACACACAGTGTTTCTCTTGCATTCACACGGAAAGGGAAAGAGAAGCACATACAACACACGAGATACATCGCAAGCGACGCGCGCGTGCATGCAATTCCACACACATAGCTGCCGTTCGTGTCTCGTGTGTTTTATACGCTTCTCTTTCTGTTTCTGTGTGAATGCAAGAGACAAACACTGCGAATTTCGTCAAGTGTACCACGAAGCGCGACACTATGTGGGAATTTGCATGAAAACTAAACACACACCGTACATTCGCAGTGAAGCAATTTGATACTGGTGGTGCCGCCACATCTACGCGCCCATCACTTACTTAAGTACTTTTGACAACATTGTTCATTGTGTTTTGACATTTCATGAAATGTGACATATATGTGACATTCGTTGAAATGAATCGAGTTTGAGAAAGTGATGAATTTTTAATTTATTAAAGTGAGTTTGATATATTTCATTATTATTATGATAAAATTACAGTGAAAAAATGACAGTTAGTATTGAAGACATGTTATAAGACAATTGTTGTATTGAAGATTTCGAAAAAATTGGTGCTGCCGGGATCCTCATGCTCTTATATCAATACAGGAATATGCTACCCATAGCACATTTTTGTGCTACGACAGACACTTTTATTTCGACACCATCGCGGTCTGAAGTTGTGCATAATAACTGATTTTTTTTCAATTTATCCATAGATTTAAAGTTAATTTTGTTAGATATTCACTAACGCAATAAAATCAAACCGAAATACTATGCAACAAATAGAAAATAATGTGAAAAATGGTTGATCAACAGCTGATTCCTTAAGGAGGCACTATTAACATTAACTATACGATTGTACGAAAGTCACATGTTACTTAAGTATCATAAGATGCTCAAGTATGTGCATAGGTATACACTACCATGCAAAAGTTTGGAACCACTAGGTATTTTTCATACAAATTGACCATTTTTGATGGACTCATTAACATATTTCGGAAACACCTGCACTCTTGATATTTTGTGCATAGTTTCTACAACGTTTCAATAGTAAATCACAGAGGTTTCATCAAAAAATATTCACGTATTTAAAAAATATATCAATTTGAATTTGATCTCTTTTAATCTTCATACAAATTTGATCATTTTTCACACAGTACAAATTCAAATTGCTATATTTTTGAAATTCATGAATATTTTTTGATGAAACCTCTGTGATTTACTATTGAAACGTTGTAGAAACTATGCATAAAATATCAAGAGTGCAGGTTTTTCCGAAATATGTTAATGAGTCCATCAAAAATGGTCAATTTGTATGAAAAATACCTAGAGGTTCCAAACTTTTGCACGATAGTGTAACTTCGATCAGCAAATGGGATATATTTTTAATTATTTAAATAATTTTTTCATTTCTATTACCTTTTAAATTTAAAGAAATTGAATAAAATTAAATTGATTGCTATACGAAGTTTATTTATTCAATTTTGTATGTGTATATTATGTAACACAGTGCAACACTAGTCATAGGGCAGGGACTTGGTATATCAGAGGTGTTAGTACTACCATAGCTGAGTAAAACGCCAACTGGGTTTTGAAAGTTTAGTAGGGGTTTTTATTTTATCGACCTAGGCAGTTTGTGAGATTCAGTGGATTTTCCAGAGTTGACTTCATCAGTTTTTGGTCAATAACTCATCTAGTATTGGTGACAACATCTTACTGTCATGAGTAACATTTAGTACATTTTTAGTACTATTTTAGTACTTTTAGGAATTGGCCTGCAAAGTTCTTGAGCAGTACTACGAAGTTGCTTCAGACACCATTGCTCTATTTCGATCAGTTGAGGAGTTATAGGAATTCAAAATATGCTCAAAAATGTTGTTTGGTAGCCAAATTGGATTTTCAGCCAATAAAGTGGAATGGATGTGGTTTTTTCGAGTTTATGTGTTCCAGAGAGTTGTTTTATTTTTCTCTGGCTATGATTTTGACGAAGAAAGTGAGTAAAAAAAATGTATTCCTCGTAAGTTATGGTCGAAAAACTGGAAAAATCTACCTTTTTTCGGACATTTAGCCCACTTGCACCCACCAAATGTTATCTTTGGCTACAACTTTGCTCAAAACAGTAACATGCTATCACCAATACTAGATGAGTTATTGACCAAAAACTGATGAAGTCAACTCTGGAAAATCCACTGAATCTCAAAAACTGCCTAGGTCGATAAAATAAAAACCCCTACTAAACTTTCAAAACCCAGTTGGCGTTTTACTCAGCTATGGTAGTACTAACATCTCCACCATACCAAGTCTTGGCCCTTTGACTTGTCTTTTAAATTGTTGCACAGTGTAATTGAAGAGCTTCTTTAAGGAGGCACTTCTCCAGTATACAGACTTGACTAATGCTGTCTTTATAAGCTGTTAAAAAGGCTCTACGTGCCTCGCGTAATCCAACTACGCGCCCTTCGTAGTCTTACACTACGACACACACGCGCCCCCTTTTGTACATTTTATCATTGAAACCCAAGTAAAACATGCGAACCAATGGCAACACTAGGGTGGTCCAAACTGATTTTTCCAGGTAAGGTATGTGCTCCCAATAGCTTAAAATTAAATTGGGCTCAAATCTAGCTGATTCCCATTTTCAGTTTGGGAAAATAAAAAAAAATAGGGGTTGGTGTTCCCGTACGTAAAATGGCTGTTTTTGAGCTATTTTTTTAACATATACATTGATAGAAAACCCGTAGGTTATTCAAATCGAATCTGGTGACAGATCATTTTTAGGGTTTTTTGGGACGCTGAATACGAATCCGTTGTCGAAAAGAGCTAAAACGGCTTTTTAAAAAAGTTTTAGTACAAAAACATGGTTTTTTTTAACAAATTCGGCCGTATGGCGAAAATACATGGTTCAAAGTGTATTTTTAACATCAAATTCGAACTCAGCGCCTCAAATTACTTTAAGAATGACTATACTGATGACAAAAATCGAATGATCTCAGAACTAAAATTTTCTAGAAGTGTTCACGTATCGAAAAAAATCACATTTTTCCACGTATTTTTCCACCGAGAGAATAATTTTTTTTAAAGTGGCCATTTCTGGGGTTTTTCGAGCCGCAGAATTCGAATCCATGCAAAAAAATTGACTAAAATCAACGATTCCAATTTTTTTTAAACCAAATTTCATGATTTTTTCCTTGGTTTTTTGCAAATAAGGGTAGCCAAAATACCAAAAGTTTCAAATATCGCAGCTCCCCGGCCCTATATCGGAAAATTGGGGCCATAACAATAAATTTTAGCTATTTTTTGACATACTTTTGCTAATAAAATCCACTCGCACGAGAAGTAGAAAGTTTGTAGAAGGAAAAATCCATAATTTCATCACTATTTGAAGAATATTCGAAAATTTTGGCACAATATCGTAATTATACTGGACAAAAGGTGACTGAATCTTACTGCTGGTGTCCAGCAGTAAAATTTTGGCTAATATTATAATGCTCTAAAGTGCAATACTGAGCTGTTATGGGTGAATATTTGGCCAAAATCGGTCGAAATTTCACATTTCCGCCACAGATAATTTTATAAAACCTCAAAAATACTATTTTTGTTAAAGTATGAGTAATTTAGTACGAAACATGTTATTGTGAACGGG
>NW_022597122.1:0-1353 GCF_009176505.1 Sitodiplosis mosellana | reverse complement strand
TTTAATTATATTTCATCGACAATTAAATAGATCTTCAAATCTTCTGAAAATCAAGTCATTTTTTGGCCTATATTGAGTCAATTTTTTCCGTACAATCCAAATATGACCATCATCAGCCAATCCGAATACATTTTGCTGTCAATAAATTCGTCGGTTTACACTTTTGATAAATTTTTCGCTAAGTAGCACTCTCACATCGGATTATGAGCAAAAACATCAATGACTAAAACACCAAATCGACGAAAAATGAACAGAATTTTCGATATAGACCTTCACACAGTGATTTTACACGTGTCAAAATGTAAAAGTACTAAACCAACTACGAAATTCCGCCAAAAAAAGATACCAGTCGACGAGAAAAAGCTTTTCTCTTCATTTCTTCGGCAAATTTGAATTGGTTTCTATGATTGAGTCCAAATAAAAAAAAACTGCATCATTAGTTTTCAAATATTGGTCCATTTTAGCGATTTAGAGGGATGTGTATTCGCTGAGAAATATGTATTCTGTTTTAACGCATTTAAACATTTTTAGAACACTTGTGGACCCTTTTTAGCACAGTTTTAGTACAAACTGAGCTATTTAGTATTTTTTCTATGCTTATATTGGGTCTGGGAATTAGTTTTGTCGATTTTTTTAAATTTATTACTTTTCCGAACAGGAGTCATAGAGCTACATTGATACGAAAAAAATTCGATTTCATGTACTTGCCATGGGAATGTACCGAAAATCTACTTTTTCAAAAATATTGACGATCAGTGCCCAGCCACTAGACAAGATTTCTGCAATCTGGAAGTGGTATCTGCCAGCACTATTCGAGCACTTATTATAACCTATTATGGTTTAACAGCACTGGCGGTGCTGGTGACATGGACCTACCTAAACTTTGTTGCACTGTGATATCGATTTTCATACATTTTTTTCCAATTTTCGTCGAATTCTTGCTCGTCACTGGTTGAAGCAGGAACTCTGAGAAGCAAGCAGAAATTAGTGGGCATCTAGACCTTTCAATATCAGCCACCAGGTCATCAAAATATTGAAAACTTCATTTCGAGTTGGCGTGAAATCTTCGAATATGCAAAAAATCGATTTTCATGGATTTTTCGAAACTTTGAACAATTACTGCTCGTCACCAGTTAGAGCAGGAATTGTGGGGACCGGGCAGAAATTAGAGGGCCTCTAGATCTTTCATTATCAGCCCTTAGATCATGAAAATGTTTAAAATTTAGTTTGGAATTAATTTTTGGAGCAAAACCTTTAAATATGCGAAAAATCGATTTTTCCGAAACTTCAGGCAATTACTGCTCGTCACCGGTTACAGCAGAAATTCTGCGGAGCGAGCAGTAATCAGCAGAA
>NW_022597121.1:1196-1564 GCF_009176505.1 Sitodiplosis mosellana | reverse complement strand
TGTGTATTCTTCTTCTTCCTCTATACCAAAACTTACATCACATCGGTTGCGATCTGTTCAAAAAGAATATTCAAATGATATTACTTTCGAATCTGACATACAGTGTCTAATATATGCCATCATAGTTCACTTTCTAGCACCACTGGCGTTGGCGATGCGAGCACGGGATTAATTTTCTTATTAGTTTTGAGAATTTTTCTTCATACAATTTTCATCAAGAAGTAATATCAGAAGAAAGTACTTATCAAGATACGATCATCCGTTGGAAAATTATTAGCGTTAAATACGCGAACCATTTGTTGAAGAATTGAAATTTTTGGCGAACGGACGGGAAAAACGTGTTTTTAGTTTCATTGAAATTTTCGGAC
>NW_022597121.1:0-1096 GCF_009176505.1 Sitodiplosis mosellana | reverse complement strand
GAACGGACGGGAAAAACGTGTTTTTAGTTTCATTGAAATTTTCGGACAAATTTCGGACAAAAAATTGTCCGTCCGTCCGAAAACGTGTCCGAACATTCGGACAGTCCGAAAAAAGCGTGTCCGAAATGTTTCGTACAAAACCTGTCCGTGTCCGTTTGTCCGTTTGTCCGATATAAAATTTTCGGACATTGTCCGTCCAAAATTTCCATTTTTTTCGGAGAAGTTCGGACGGACAAGTTTTGTCCGTCCGAAGTTTTCGGACGGACGGACAGCAAAAAACCACTTTTTCACTTTTTTGTCCGTGTCCGTTGACAGCTTTAACTATACAACACATACGTGGACAAAATGAAATCCTCGCTCAAGCATGATGCATCGAGACTTTGGCAATATGTCAATTCAAAGAAGAGTACTTATAACAAACCAAAAGTCATGCAATTTGGTGATGTACGCACAGCAAACGAAACCGAACAGGCCAACCTGTTTGCGAACTTCTTCAGTAGCAACTACGATAACTCAACGACTCAAGGCGTTCAACAATCGCCTACCGATGAGTCACAGCAAACTGAGGAATTTCAGCTCGACATAAATTTTGTGCTTGAAGAGCTACAAGCCGTGAACACCAAGAAACATACGGGTCCTGATGGTATGCACCCATTGATACTAAAGAATTGTGCGAGTCATTTGGCGGCTCCATTCACCGAGATCTTCAACGAATCATTGTCAACTGGCCGTTTCCCTGACAAATGGAGATTGATTCTGAAACTTAGATCGTTCAACCTGCCAGAAAATCTTCTTGATTGGATCGAATCATACCTGTCAAACCGAGTCGAACGAATTCAACGTATCATCTGGCGTACCACAGGGTAGTCATCTCGGACCCACACTATTCCTGTTGTTCATCAACGACATAGTGGACGAAATGGACGACGTGTTCATTTCCTTGTTCGCTGATGATGTAAAAATTGCCAAAATCATCAACTCGAGCGCGGATGCGGAAGTGCCACAGCGGGCCATCGACAAACTGAAGGTTTGGTGCGACGTAAACAATTTGCACCTGAACCTTGACAAATGCGCCGTCCTTACAATCACCAAAAAA
>NW_022597120.1:1500-4042 GCF_009176505.1 Sitodiplosis mosellana | reverse complement strand
CGTTTATCAAATGAGTTGGATAACATCAAAACTGAATTAAATGATTTGCGTACAAAAAATGCTGAAAATGAAAATGGAGCGCCCGCGATGTCTTCGGATGCAGACCCAAATTTGACGGGTATTGAACAGATCATAAATGCAAAAATTGAGTCTTTGAAGTCTGATTTGCGAAGCATGATTTTGCCGGATAAAGTAACGAAAGATTTGAAAAATAGATCTATTCCCGACGATTTTTTTCGTATTTATGTTTCTTCCAACGATAGTAATACGACGGAGGATGAAATATCTGATTTGATTATTGGAAAATGCGATATTGTGAGCCGTGATTCATTCAAAGTGAACCAACTGATGACTTTGGAACTGGCAACGAAACGTCGTCATCAATCGTTTGAAATTATTACTCTGAGTCAGAAGTTGAAAGATGAGTTATTGAACGCTGAGATATGGCCTGCTGACTACAGAGTTCGTCTCTTCAAAAAAAAAGTTCTGAATCACATGAAACGAAAAGGTGATCGAGTGAAGTCACGAGTAAACAATGATAATCGGAAGAACTTACACGGTCGATCAAACAGGAATCCGAATCTTGAACGAAACCAACGGCACCATCACTTTCACCGAACTAATCAACCGAGAAGAAATTATCAGCGACCATACAATCGGAGATTTGATTCTCGAAGAAATAATTGGCAAAATTATCAGCAAAATCATGCCCAATACGATGATCACAGTCCGCGTTGGAATACTCACCGCCCGTACAATCAGAGTCGAGGCAATTTTTGGCAAAATAGCAATCGTTTTAGCCCACAAAATCAATTTCAAACGGCTCCTTTTTGGCAACAACCATATTACTACCCACCGTATATGATTCCGGTGCAGCAACAACAACATATGCAGCCACAAACTCAATCTCATATGCATGCACACTCCCAACCCCAGCCAGTATTTCATTTTCAACACCAATAAATCAGGTACAACACGGTCCCATGCCACGAATTTTAAATTACCATCGAAAAAAAACAAAGAAAATACACACACAAAATGTAAATGGGCTAAAAACAAGGCTACCCGAATTCAATGCTGAAGTCTTAGCCTCTGATTCAGCGATATTTATGCTTTGTGAGACCCGCCTTGACGGCACAGTTGATTCTGCAGAGGTTTTTCCACCGAATTTTGTTGTATATCGTTGCGATCGTTCGGATGACACCGAATCAAAACAAACTAAAGTCAAAACACGAGGTGGAGGTGTTTTAATAGCCGTTGAAAGTGCATTGAAATCGCAATTTGTTAGCACAGGTGAGCAATTTGGAGCTGAGCAAATATGTGTGATGTTACCTTTGAAAGATCGAAACATATTTCTAGTTGAATTATACATTAGGCCTGATTCGCCTGTCGCTGTATATAAGGCAAATATGGAGTCGTTGAAGGAAATAGCTGCAATGATGAAGAACGAAGATATTTTAATAGTATCTGGGGATTTTAATTTGTCACGATTGGATTGGTATACTGATGATGCTGAAGATGCTGACATAGCCATTCCAATAAGTGCTTCATCTGAAAAAGAAATGGTCGTTTTGGACACCTGTCATGATCTGGGCCTTGTGCAAATCAACAAAAATGGCAACTTGAATGGAGCTATGCTTGATTTAGTTTGGACTAACAGCACCGATTTCGTCAATTGTTCCAAAAATGATTATCACCTACTGAACCAGGAGTCACATCACATATCGTATGAGATAAATATTGGTAATTTTGATTGTAACCAATTTAAACCAACTTCGAATTATAGTTACCGAGATTTTGTGAATGCCGATTACGATACCATAAATGAGTCGCTGAATGACGTCGATTGGATGGAAATGTTTTCCGGTGATGATTTGGACTCGCATATCACAAAGTTCTACGAACTGATTGATTCAGTAATTTCATCGAATGTTGTGATGAAAACGAAGAAGCTTTCAAGTCACCCAAAATGGTTTAATAATGACCTTATCAATTTGAAGAATAGAGTCAATAATCAATACAAATACATAGCATCCAGACATAACATTGAAGAAAAAAACTACGCCAAAAAAGAACACGCCAAATTGAGAAAAGAATACAAAAAGAGCGCACGTTTGGCATATAGAAACTACAAACTTGAAATGGAAAACCTTATCAATGAAGATCCACAGAAGTTTTTCGAATTCGTGAATTGTTCCAAAAAGACGAATGATGATCTTCCGAATGAAATGGTTCTTGGGGATAAGAAAAGTAGTAACCGAGGTGAGATAGCACAATTTTTCGCAACACATTTTGCCAAAGCGTACACTGAACCGGATTATACCAAAAATGAGAATTATTCTGAAGATGAACCATTGCTAAAGGATCTGTGTGCTATTTTTCCAACTATCAACATTACTGAGGAGTTGGTTATGGATTCGATAAATAACCTTCCAAACAACATGGTATCTGGACCTGATGGAATACCAAATATTTTTGTCAAAGAATGTACTACAGCATTGTTGAAGCCAATAACACACATGCTGAAGAAATCATTAGACAC
>NW_022597120.1:0-1400 GCF_009176505.1 Sitodiplosis mosellana | reverse complement strand
TTGCTTGATTCCATCGTTGCCAAACACCTTAATTATCACATGGAGAATATTATTGATAACAGTCAACATGGATTTGTGAAGGGAAAATATACACGTTCTTCACATTTCTTGGAAAATCTACAACTACAAATTTGGCTGAATTTACGTGAATCGTGTGCAATTTTAGGAATGAAAAACCAAATACAAACCGATGCAATTTACTTGGATATTGCGAAGGCCTTTGACTCGGTCAACATTGATTTACTAATACGCAAATTAGATATTATGGGACTGAATCAACAATTACTCAAGTGGATCAAATCGTATTTGTATGGTCGCCAACAGATTGTCAAATTGAATAATGACATGTCGAGCCCTATTGAAGTTACATCGGGAACTGGTCAGGGTTACCCGATTGGTGCTACATTGTTTCTGTTGTTCATCATTGATTTACCAAAACACATGAGAAACTCAATACTTCAGTCGTTTGCTGATGACACTCGCCTATGGAAACACATCAGACATTATGATGATTGTCTGGAATTACAAGCTGACTTGAATAGGCTTGTTGAATACTTTAACCGGAACAAGCTAAAGCTAAATGTATCTAAGACCAAATTTGTGTCTTTTCATCGTGGCCACCTGAAATTTAACTTCGAATATTCCATTGGCAACGAAAAAATCGATCGAGTTGACGTGATAAAGGATCTTGGGGTGATACTTGACCATAAATTGAATTTTAATGCACACATTGAGTATATTACAGCCAAAGCGAAATCACGTTTAGCATGGATTAAACGATTTGGATATGAATTTGATGATCCATGGACAATAAAGAAATTATTTTTCACATTTGTATTGCCGATTGTGGAATATGCTTCCCAAATTTGGAACCCATACACCGATGAAAAAATTGCACGAGTTGAATCGATCCAGAAGCAGTTTTTATTGTTTGCACTGCGCAAAATGAAGTGGCCAAACAGATTCAGGAAGCCGCCATACGAATGCCGACTGCTTGAATTACAAATGATTACGCTGGAAGAGCGGAGAAAGATAGCACAAATATCACTTGTCCACAATGTGATATGTGGAAATACTTCATCGAAATACATTTTGAGCAAAATAAGTTTTAAAACACCGCGACATTGGACAAGAAACTCAGATTTCCTTTCATTACCGACGCATCAAAATTGCTATTCCAAGTTTGAACCTATCAATTATATCTTGAGTACATACAATGAATTTTATAAATACTTTGTTCCTATCAAACCGCCTAATTTACCAGATGAATGTAATATTACTACTATTCCGAATAGTGATACTTATTTAATTGATTTTAACATAAGTACAAATACTGTAAAACAGAGAGTAGCTGATTATTTTAAGAGAAATAGAATTTGGAGAGAGTAAAGTCAAATAGA
>NW_022597119.1:6858-7834 GCF_009176505.1 Sitodiplosis mosellana | reverse complement strand
AATATGGATTTTATAGTCGTACTCAAACTTTTGCACGGCACTGTATATGTGTTATGAATAGAAGTTGCGTTTTCATTCTCGGACATTCATATCAAAGTATGTGTTAAAATAACACTCGTAAATAAAATCTCGTTATTCTTATACCGTATAAGTTATTCATTTTGTAGGGATGTAAGATAATAACTTGTAAATATTTTATATTGAAAGTTCGGCTTTGCTCGTTTCGTACTGATGTAATGAAACTAGCACGGGTGGTTGAATTTTTGAATGAATCAGCCACTGTTTTGGCATATTTGCACATTTGTGGCATTTGAGCTTTGATTTGCTTGTCTATGAGCTTATCCTTGATCTTGAGGTAGTCTGTGTGCCGTAAGATACGTATGCTCTCTCCAATTGCGATGTCGTTGCGTACATTGGGAGAGTTTGCGTTCCCATTCACGATGTCGTACATGAATACAATTGATGCATTCACTCTCCCACGCTCCAACGATGTCATGCTTGTTGTAGTCGGTGATACTGTATCCGTTGGCCGCTGTACGGTATTCTCTTCGGGCGAACTGGGTGAACTTTCTCAAAACGCTCTCGATCTTGACGATATGTACAGCATAAGTTGGCAGCCATACAACGTGACAGTACTCAAGATAAGACTGAACCAATTCATAATATAGTGTTTTGAACGTTTGAACGTCGGTTATGTCGTAGCAAAATTCCTTGATGAAACCAAGGGCAGCCGTTGCTTTCGACGTGATCGCGTCAATGTGTTTGACAAAACCAAGTTTCTGGTCAATAATGACGTCGAGACCTTTGTGGGGAAATCACTCTAAAGTAATTTGTAGTCGAGAAAATAATGGAGAAGTAATCGAAAAGTAATCCACGTGTAAAAATCGAAAAGTAATCGAGGAAAAATTCCAAATTTTTTTCAAAAATTTTCCAAATGGATAATACACAATATAAAGAATCTACCAAAGACATATTT
>NW_022597119.1:0-6848 GCF_009176505.1 Sitodiplosis mosellana | reverse complement strand
ATGGATAATACACAATATAAAGAATCTACCAAAGACATATTTATGACAACTAAATAAGAATTGCGTTTGCTTTGAATAGAAAAAGAAAGTTTTTCTAATTTGGTCAATATTTCTATAGAATTTTCTAACTTTTCAGAAAAAATATTGTTCTGCGTAAATCACAAACAGATTTCCAACTTATTTGTCATAAATCCGCCTAAATTTTTTTCATCTAATAATTTTAGAACTAATCATTTTCAAGTGTAAATAGTTTGTTTATAAACTATAACTTTTTCTATTTATAACAGTTATGGTATATTAATATTGTTATTATTTCACTGAATAATTAAACTTATTAATTCTATTTAATTTCTTCTAAATTTTCCATGAATTAAACCTGATGGTGTATCAAAAAAAGTACCGGCTTTTCTTACATTTTCATTCAACAAACGCATTTTACAAACATATATGGAAGGTGACGTAGGTTAAAAAAAATTTACCATTTTTCGGAAGTCCACGTATAACGTTAACCGCAGCTGTAAACCGATCCTCGATTCCCTTTGATGTATTTTTGCCGTTAATATTCGTGGTTGTTATCACGTCCATTTTGATTTGAAATTTTTACATTTAATTCCGTCCTATTTCATTTAATAAACCCTATCAATAGTATAAAAAAAATAACAAACGAATACGGAATTTAAAGACTTAAAATTATCACTATGAAATGTTAAACAGCTAAATAAATGTAACAATACAATTGTATGTGTTGAACTTCAACAGTTATTTGAAAGTTGCAAGGCAATAATTCCAAATTCTTTCACTTCGTTTTGATATCGGTATTTTTAAAGTTTCCGACCAGACCAGTGTTCATATGTATATTTTTGCGAAGTCTTCGATATTTTCAAATTCAATATTTTCTATTTTTGTGTATTGTTTTTTTTTTGAAACATTTACTCCAAGACACACAATTATTTATACAGTAGACTTATAGAACTGTTCATTTTTATCGTGAGCAAAGATCTCCAACTTTGCACTTTTATGATTAAACACATTTAGTATATAATAATTAGATAATATATGACTTTATTCAAGAAATCAGGAGAAATTTTATAATTTTTGAGTAAACCTATATTTTTGACATAATATTAGTTTGACACCTTATGTCATTCAACAAAAGAGAATGGAAAAGAATAAAAAAAGTACGAATCATATTAAGGTTGTACTTAAGTAAAGTACATTATTTTAATTTTATTTCATTCGTAAAATACAATTCTTTCAATTTTCTTCCTAATTTTTTTACTTCCTTGGTTTCCTGTTTCTTAATTTTTTTTGATTTTTTCTTTGATTTCACCGTTAGTCCAGATTGTTTCAACTGTGTGAGCTCGTTGGGTACAACTTTGAATTTGTTGTCTGGATGTTTTTGGATGACAGTTTCGATTTCATCAATCAACAGATCTTTATCATTTCTACTTGATAGATTCTCTGAGGCGTTCAATCGTTCTTTCTGTCTCAAATTCTTATATTTAAATTTATAATTTGCAGAATCAATTTCTGCTTCAGTCTTGTTGTGGGCATTCTTAAGGCATCTGTCCACTTTCGAACGATTTTTTTTTTTAACAGTTTTAGGAGTGTTCTGGATATTATGTATTTTCGAACTGGTATATGACTCGAACTCTAATTTACCTAATGAATTTGCCAAATCTTCATCTCGTTGACGGTGTTGTTTCTTTTTCTTTTTGGATTTGTAGTGTATTTTATAGTCTTGGTCGGCTAAATCGGAATCAAGCAGACTATATGCAGTTTCATCTACCTCATTGGTGTCTTTCTTGTTACGCTTCTTATTCTTTTTCGTTGTTACAACCCAATCTTTGAATATATCTTGTGCAGTGTTTGTATTTATTGCAATGTTCTTCAACATTTGCTGCTCTTGTGCATCAATTCGACTGAGTTTTCCACTCATTGCGAGTCCATGACGAGCTCCCCTGAAGTAAAAATTATATATGTTATTTATTGTTAATTATATTGATATTATATCATATCATTTACTTATGTGCAGTACGACCACCGCAAGCCTTTAATATATCATCGTCGGTTAAGTTGGAACCAAGGTTTGAATTTGGCTTATGTTTACCATTGTTATTTTCACGCGTTGCATTGATCTGTTCTTCTTTCAACCTTTTCATCGAAAAGCCACTAGTCGATATCTAATTAAAAATTTAAAAAAATTATCATATTGAACGACATAATCACTATTATATATCTTGACAAACCTCAACAGACTCGTCCTTAAGCGATAATTGTACAGTTTCAGCAGTATTTTCCACATTTAAATTTTCTGCAGCACTATTAAAGGCCCTTTCCCACCAATGATCAGTGAACTCCGTAGCTTTGTCATAGCATAGTCCCGTATTATCAAATTTTAAATTTGCCTTAATTGGAGTTTTTATTCCATTCTCATTTTTACCGATACCTTGACCTAAATTGAACATTTAGCAGATATTATGAAATTTGAATACATTTTAAACTTTGTTTCAGAACCGATACCTTCTTTCCAGCCATATTTCATTAACAAACTTTTGGCAAAATCCATTTTTCAATTGAATACCACGTGAACCTATAACATGAAATAAGTTACAAAATGTCAAGTTCAGGTATACGACTGTCATAAAATGGTGACTTTGTGGTGTGTTATATACATCATGACAATGTTCAATCTGTCATAAAAAAAGTAACACTTGCGAAATTTTGGTGCGTTATACGTTCTACAGAGTCCCAAGGTATAATTTATTTTTTTTACTTCCAGAATAAATGATTTTGTTTATATAATTAATATATTGATCTCAACATCTATGTAATTGATAGCGATTTAATTGTTTCGCATCAGTTCTAATAAACTCGAAATTTTTTCCAAACATTTTTTCTACTAAAAAAGTAATGCTTTGCAAGTACAAAGCATAAAGAAGAATGGAATGCCCTGATATGCTACCACCCAGCTCGGTACGAGGGATGACCTTGTTAGATCGAGAAAGATTTAAGAAAATCGTTCAAATACCGAAACTTGATGTGACAGAAGTGAGTTTGAAAAGCATAATTCCGCACATCAAACGAATGTTATTGAAAATCCAGCGTCACAAGTCAATTGAATTGGGAAGCGATGGAACGAAGAAATTACTACTACACCCAACGTCAATTACATGCTTTGGTGACCTTCCTGAAGAAGTTCGAAATTTAGGCTTGAATGGATCTCATTTGAAATGGGAAGAGTTTGAATTGAAATATGAAAATTGGAGCACAGAAGATATTTTAAAAGCCGTATTACCAGCTGATCAAGAGTCATGCACGTCATATTCACGTATTGGGCACATAATACATGTGAATTTGAAAACACATTTGTTGCCATACAAACAACTTATAGGAGAAGTTTTTCGTGACAAAATCTCTGGGATTCGCTGTGTTATCAACAAAATACAGACAATAGACAACACATTTCGGAATTTCAGCCTAGAACTGTTGTCCGGTGAAGAAGACTATCAAGTTGAAGTCAAAGAAAACGGCACCAACTTTAAATTCGATTTTTCGCAAGTCTACTGGAATCCAAGATTAGCAACGGAACATGAACGAATTATTAAAATGCACGACAAGGGCGACGTTTTATATGATGTATTTGCTGGTGTTGGGCCATTTTCGATACCTGTTGCCAAAAGAAAAGCATTTGTAATGGCGAACGATTTGAATCCATCGTCATTTAAATGGCTTCAATATAATATGAAGAAAAACAAAGTCACGAATTTCATGCAAACAATAAACAAAGACGGTCGAGATTTTATTCTGGAAGATGTAAAATGTGATTTAATAAAACGTTGGAACAGTTGTGGTAGCAAACTGTACAAAATCCATTTGACTATGAATCTTCCAGCGATGGCTGTCGAATTTTTGGATACATTTTGTGGATTGATGTTGGGTTATGCAGGACCAATTGATCCATTACCATTAGTGCATGTATATTGTTTTGCAAAAGGTGATGAACCTGCTATCATTGCAAAGGGATTAGTCGAAGAAAACTTGGGTTATAAATTAGGTACAAATCTCCAAGGTGTCAACTTTGTACGAAATGTCGCTCCTAATAAGGACATGTTTCGCGTAAGTTTTTTTCTTACGCGAGATATCCTCTGCATGAAAAAAAATGGCAGCAAACGAGGAATCACTCCTGAATTTGGCGCAGAATTCAGCTGCAAAAAGTCATGTAACACGATGAAATGAGAAAAAAAATGTTCGAATTCACTTATTCAATCTCTCTCCTCAAATCTTTTCGATTTGCACATTTATTGCATTCATTATTAAATAATAAACGAACTATATATTACGGAAATTGGTTCCAACGAAGAGTAATAAGAAAATGTTATTTCGAAAAGTTTAAATAAAGAAATCTTTAATGAAATTTTTAATAAACATAAATTTATCATTTTGCTGACTTTTTTGTCCTCATTTATTTAGTTTTCCTCATTCGGCAAAATACTAAACCAAAATACGATGGGCAAAAAAAACGCATTCACTAAAGGTGGAAGTCAAAAAAAAACCAACAATATTCTGGAGAAAGTGCGAAGAAAGGATGGAAAAAAGCCAAAAATGGTGAAGACAAATATAAAAAAGGTATAAACAATTTTTTGTTCGAAATATGATAAATTCAAATATCGCTAAAAACTTTTCAAATGTTTTTTTAGTTAAAGGCAAATGTGAAAGTTCAACAGGAATCATCAGATTGCACATTGAAAAATTTGCAGGAGAAGATGGTAATAAAAGCGCCCCAAGAGAAAAAGCAAATCGACCTAATCAGAAAAACCACCAATGTTGAAAACAACACATCACCTATTCAAATCAGTTTAGAAAAAATGAATGTATGATTTAAATGGTTCCAATTCTATCATTTATTGTCCGAAACAATTATTAATAAAAATTTGCATTTGATCAAGATAAATAAGTTATATCAATCATTTACCATGGTCTCACTTTTGTTGTTGTAACTGCAGTAAGAATCCATGTATTTTTTGGTCGTTTGGTTCTTGCTTTTTGGTTATGTCGAGGATGTGTTTGGCAATAGTTGTACATGACTCCTTCCTTTAACATCAATGTGCAATCTTTACAACGACGATGAACGTTTCCAACGTGCTTTAATCCGCATGTCTGTATATATTGGAAGTCCGAATTGGCGAGTAAAGTCCTATTGCCACAATATAGACTACTATGTCCTGCATTTACATTGGTCATTTGCATTACATGAAGCGATCTTCGGAATATCTCTGTTCGTAGTCGACTACTCCATGACGTGAGACACGCAGATTTGAATATTCTACATATTCCTTGGGTTGTTGTAAACATCATGACCTACAGAAAATAAAAAACTCATTTATTTCACTTATTTCATTTTTTGAACCAAATTTATTTTTATACCGTGATCAGATTTACATTCATGTGTTTGAAGAAATCGAGACATTTATGCATGACGTTTCTTGTCAAAAACACTATATTTGTATAGCAGGGTGTTATTCATTACCGTCACATGAAAAGTGGCTATGAGAATCACACTTCCCGAAAATGAATACAATTAGAATTTTGGTTTTAAATTGTTCATGTTTTTGTTCATGTTTTCGTTCATGTTTTTGTTCATGTTTTTGTTCATGTATTAAACGAAAGTTAATAGTATATTTTCAAATTCATCTCGTTTCATTTTTAACCATCCATTTCAAATTACCCACAGATGGCGGGCAAAACTATTTTCTACATGTTCCCGCTATTCCCAAGAAGCAATTATTAACGCAAATCACCAAGCATAAGTGGGGTGTTTTTCATAACCTGGAAAAGAAAAATGTTAGATTTTAAATTAAAGAGAACAGAACTCTGTATCAATTAATGGTGTTCACACAACGGAGCAATCGGTTAAGCAATCAAATGTCTAAATAACTCTCGCTCCGAAGCATTGAACAAATTCTACTTACCGTGATATGATGCATTGAACAAGTCATATCCAAAGAATGCGGTGGCGTGATGTCAATTTGACATTACCAAACCGAAAAATGAACATAATCCAATCTGATCATCAAATAACGTTTATAAAACCACTCATAACAGTTAATTCAAGCGAAAACCAAATCGAATCCAATTTTCAAATGAAATATTAATAGATAATGAACCTTTGTACATGATCAGTTTGGCTGCTGATATGTCCCGATGCCAAAGTGATTTGAGCAACTTGCGTGATTATGCAGCGTCTTCTGTTCCAGCGTTTTCAGCAGCATCTGGTTGCCAGGTTTTAAAGAAGCGTTGCTTCTTTGATACCAAACGTCCTGAATTTCGATGGGTTAGAATTGCTGCAATAGCATCACCTTGGTCGCGCATTTCCTCCCATGTACGCATGATTTTCCGTTGCATTTGCAACACTCGTTTGCTCACGTTCGTATAAATGATTCTTGGAAGTCCAACACGTTCATCTGGTCGTTGCGCTTCTTGTATCGTTTGCTCTTCGTCCGTATCGGGAACCATTTGAAGCATCGGGCACAATTTTGTATAAAAATATATATATATATATATATACAGTTACTCACAAAATTGTCTGTACACCTCACGATTTTCATACAAATTGGCGTTTTTCATGTCTCAAAAAAATAAGCTTCGCGAAATCGAACCTCGAAGATTTTTGGTATACTGTAGGTGGAAGGCCTGAAGACCAAAATAGTGAAATTTCAGAATAAAAAATCCACAGGAATTAAAATGGGAGATGATTATGTATTCACAAAATTGTTTGTACACCCAATTTTACATAGACTCTAATGTAAAATTGGGTGTACAAACAATTTTGTGAATACATAATCATC
>NW_022597118.1:417-2302 GCF_009176505.1 Sitodiplosis mosellana | reverse complement strand
CTCAGGATCGTTCAAAACTGCTCCCGGTTCTGGAAGTGGGTTTTGGTGGATCTTCAGGATGGATCAGACTGGGTTTGACAATGCCCTGGTCCATCCTGAGGATCCACTTCCAGAACCAGGAGCGGTTTTGAACAATCCTGAGGATCCACCAAAACCCACTTCCAGAATTTTTAGATTCAAAAAATTCTAAAAAATTCGAGTTTATGAATAAAAAGAAGCAATATCTATAGTTTACACATAAAATTTCAGTAGCAACTACGAGAACTCAACGACTCAAGGCGTTCAACAATCGCCTACCGATGAGTCACACCAAACTGAGGAATTCCAGCTCGACATCAATTTCGTGCTTGAAGAGCTGCAAGCCGTGAACACAAAGAAAGGTACGGGTCCCAACGGTATGCAAGTTGATACTGAAAAACTGTGCGAGTCATTTGGCGGCTCCACTCACCGAGATTTTCAATGAATCATTGTCAACTGGCCATTTTCCTGACAAATGGAAACGCTCGAGTGTGTCACCTATTTTCAAAAAAGGGGCGAGATCGAAAATTGAAAACTATCGTTGCATTGCTAAGCTCCAAACTGTGGCGAAGTTCTTCGAGCATTTGGTGAACGTCAAACTTCTGTCTCTGGTACAGGACAAAATCACCAAAAAGCAACACGGCTTCATGAAGTCCAGATCCACTGCATCTAATCTCACCGAATTTACCTACTATGCCCAGAGAGGCATAAATTCAGGTGCGCAAGTGGACGTTCTCTACACGGACTTCAGTAAAGCGTTTGACAGAGTAAACCACAAGAGATTGATTCTGAAACTCAGATCGTTCAACCTGCCAGACAATCTTCTTGCTTGGATCGAATCATACCTGTCCAACAGAACGCAATTCGTTAAGTATGGGAGCAGCGAGTCGAATGAATTCAACGTATCATCTGGCGTACCACAGGGTAGTCATCTCGGACCCAAACTATTCCTGTTGTTCATCAACGACATAGTGGACGAAATGGACGACGTGTTCATTTCTTTGTTCGCCGATGATGTAAAAATCGCCAAAATCATCCACTCGAGCACGGATGCGGAAGCGTTACAGCGAGCCATCGACAAACTAAAGGTTTGGTGCGACGTAAACAATTTGCACCTGAACCTTGACAAATGTGCCGTCCTTACAATCACCACAAAAAGGAAGGACATCGTCGACACTAATTATAAATACGGTGATTTTACCTTCAAGCGCGTACGGGACCACAAAGATCTCGGCGTCATCATTGACCAAAAGCTTAGCTTTATACAGCACATTGACGCGGTCACCTCGAGAGCTACAGCAGCCTTGGGATTCATCAAAAGATTTTGTTACGACATAACCGACGTTCAAACGCTCAAAACACTATACTACGCACTGGTTCAGTCTCATCTTGAGTACTGCAATGTTGTATGGCTACCAACTTATACCGTGCATATCGACAAAATTGAGAGCGTGTTGAGAAAGTTCACCCAGTTCGCCCGAAGAGAGTACCGTACGGCGGCCAACGGCTACAGTATCACCGACTACAACAAGCGACTTGAAGCGTTGAACATGACATCGTTGGAGCGTAGGAGAGTGAATGCATCTATTGTATTCATGTACGACATCTATAGCTGTGCCATATTCGTATCTTAATAACCATCCTAATAATTTTGAGAGATTATTGAGATCCGATCATAATACCGATAAATCTTAATAACGCTATCAACTTTTTATCAGGTTATTAACTATATTCAAATAATAACGTTATCGGATGAATCTTAATAATATCGTTTTGAAGTTATTAAGTTCGAATCCTGATAATTTATCAACATTCAATCTTAATAATCATCAAGTTCTGGAAGTGGGTTTTGGTGGATCCTCAGGAT
>NW_022597118.1:0-317 GCF_009176505.1 Sitodiplosis mosellana | reverse complement strand
TAATAATCATCAAGTTCTGGAAGTGGGTTTTGGTGGATCCTCAGGATCGATCAGAACTGCTCCCAGTTCTGGAAGTGGATCTTCAGGATGGGCCAAGGGCAGTGTCAAACCGGATCTGGTCCATCCTGAGGATCCACCAAAACCCACTTCCAGAACTTGATGATTATTAAGATTGAATGTTGATAAATTATCAGGATTCGATCTTAATAACTTCAAAACGATATTATTAAGATTCATCCGATAACGTTATTATTTGAATATAGTTAATAACCTGATAAAAAGTTGATAGCGTTATTAAGATTCCATCATAATAACGA
>NW_022597117.1:1263-2629 GCF_009176505.1 Sitodiplosis mosellana | reverse complement strand
GTTCGGCGATTGTTTAATAAGTCGTTTTTATGCTCACGGGTTCATATGTAAAATTGGAATGTGCGAATGACTTCGTTCGCGTGTTTTGTTCGCCTTATATCACAACCACAAGATAATTGAGATTTGTAAAGCCAGAAGTTTTAACATGTTGAGACGAAGCTTCGGATTGAAACCCCTTGTAAATGGTACATTTGTATGGAAACTTATCTAAAAAACCATTTTCAGGGTTTTGATAAAAGCAAACGTTATCCTCGTCTAATACCATTGATTTTACATGTAAAATAACAACAAGAAACGACAAAAGTGACCTCTCGGAGCGGCACAGTTGAAACTAACGAAACAAACACAATTCAACATGTCATTTTCTTGTTCAGTGTTGGTTCTGTTGTTTGCCGTATAGCCGGAGAGATATGTCGACAGCTTAGTGGCATTGAATGACATTCAACAACTATACGAAGGTCCTGCATCTAAGCGCCTGACAGCTCACTTCTAGCGCTACGAGACAAGTGTCAAAAGTTGTGACACAGATCGTTCAATGTATTATTTTATCTTTTTTATATTTGTTAATAAAGTAGACAAGAAAAATAAAAATGTCACGAATGTGCAAAATTGATTTTTGTGAGAGCGTAGCACGTGATAAACATCAATTTTATAAGTAAAAAATGTTTCTTTCATTACGGAACATTGTTGATGCGTTCAATTTGTCGCGTTCATGAGTGCGTCTAACGACGTAAAGAATTGAAATGAACTTCACTGAATGCGCTCATCGCAAATTCGTGTTTTACTTTGTTTTGTTAGTGTGGTGCAGGGGTTGTGCAACCATGGCAAACCTATATTATCTTGCAGAGGTTGTGTATTTGCTGCTGAGTAGGCCTGAGCTTAGCTAAATTTGCTAACTCAGGCGCCTGAAGTGTTATTTTAGCGCATTCACGGTGGGATGATAACGCATTCGCGGTGGGAAGATACGTGGATCTTTGATATCAGTGATATCACCTCACCGTGAATGCGTTAAAATAACGCTTCAGGCGCCTGAGTTAGCAAATTTAGCTCAGCTCAGGCCTATTCAGCAGCAAATACACAATCTCTGTTATTTTGCGAAAATAATGGGAGTTTGCTAACCACCAATTTTCCAAAATTTGATCTGAAATCCAATTTTTTTTTAAATTTTCACTAAAAAATGACACTTTTATATAGATAGATGATGGAAATGATGATTTTTCAAGGTCAAATCTCAAACGCGATAAAATCGGTCATAAAATGGTCCCTCCATCCATCCATTCACTCTGCAGTTTGACCTTCTCGACGAATCGGCTATGGATGGATGGATGGATGGATGGTTAATATGAAGAACAGAATAACCGATTCG
>NW_022597117.1:0-1253 GCF_009176505.1 Sitodiplosis mosellana | reverse complement strand
GGATGGATGGATGGATGGTTAATATGAAGAACAGAATAACCGATTCGCATGGTTGTTGAATGTCATTCAATGCCACTAAGCTGTCGACATCTCTCTTCGGCTATACGGCAAACAACAGAACCAACACTGGACATGAAAATGACATGTTGAATTGTGTTTGTTTCGTAGGTTTCAACTGTGCCGCTACGAGAGGTCACTTTTGTCGTTTCTTGTTGTTATTTTACATGTAAAATCAATTGTATTAGACGAGGATAACGTTTGCTTTTATCAAAACCCTGAAAATGGTTTTTTAGATAAGTTTCCATACAAATGTACCATGAGACATATTATTTTGGTATGAAACGGTCACTAAAATTAAGAAATGGTTACTGAAAATCTGGAATCGGCTGTGAAAAAGAGGAATTAATCTCCAAAAATATTGATTTGAAAAAATTAAATGGTCACTAGAAAAAAAGATATGGAGTCAAGAGGCGAATTTACTACTGAAAACGATCGATTTTCAGTAGCGGTTCAGTTTTTTCAGTGCCTAGTAAATATATGACTTTTATTGCAGTTCAGTATTGTCAAAATTTCTTGACACTTGTGTTTAATGTTTGTTTTCTAGCATTCGAAATGGAAATTGAACGTATTTTATCGAGAATAAAGTCCACTTATATTTGAATTAGAAAAGTCTAAAGACACAATGAAGAAGCTGACATCAGAAAAGAGTGATTCATGTCGAAAATATATGTCTGGCAATTTTCGTCGAATGAAAATTTCTATGACATTGATGTGTGTATCATCAACTCTATGAAATGTCAGTGCATCTCTGAAACCACGAAAACTAAAACCAAACAAAACAAGAATGGATTTTTTACACAAATGTTTTTCGGCGTATTTTATTTCCAAACTACTGAATGTCGTATTTTTATAGTTTGGCACTTTTGTAGTTTTCTCAATTTTTTCCAAAATTCTTCCTCAATATCAATTTTTAAACTGTATGGCGTTAATGATATAAGTCAAGTGTCATAGTTTGACGTATTCAATGCATAAACTGACACTGAAGTACTGAAAACCGGTTTTCAGTACTTTTCAGTATCAAGAAACAAATTTCAGTTGTTTTCAGTACTTTCAGTCAATTCAGTAGTGATTCGCCCCTTGTATGGAGTACTTTTTAAATTAAATGAATTTTGAAAATAAATAATTGATTTCGAAAATTAAAAGGGAATTTTTTTTTCAAAAATATAAAATTGATCTCTATTTATAAGAAGTGA
>NW_022597116.1:329-4671 GCF_009176505.1 Sitodiplosis mosellana | reverse complement strand
AGTTGGAGCGGCAACTCTACAATTCACCATGGAGCGGCTAATATTATTTTTCAAAAGATAAACTACAATAAACGAATTTGAATTGTCTGAAATTAATTTAATCAATGAATGTAAGAATATTACTTTTTTATACATTTTCATTAGTCGAATTTTTTCTTTTGATATATAATACTAGCCGCTCCATGGTGAATTCAGAGTGTTGCCGCTCCAACTGGATCGGCCGTTCCAACTGGATCGGCCACAGGTAATTGTTATTGAGGAATCAATATTTGATTTATCTCTTTGATGTTTTTAATACGAAAGTATTATTTGGCTTTTTTCACTTCATCTTAGAAAGAACATCAAATAAAAATGTAATTGGGTGTTGAAATTATTACACTGTATTATTGGTTATTGATGTAATCAATGTTGGCTACTATTGTAATCAATTTCGATGGCCGCTCCAAGAACGCGCATGTTATGTCTCATGAAACTATGTTTTTATGATTTTATAATTGTGCCAAACAAAGATAATGAAAATAAGATACACTTGAAAAATATTTAATTTGTTACAATAATATTATTTTAGAAAAAAATGAATGAGAAATGTATGACCGCTCCAGTCGCCCAAGCAAATATAAAAATGGCGTCTCCATATGACATGACATTTCTATCTTTGTGCAGCTCAACTGTCAATCTTCAATCCCCCTGACATGATGTTACTTATTTTGAGGTCAGAATGGAGAAAATGACGAGAAAATCCAATAATTCGGGATTATCACAGTTCTGACCTTCAAAAGGAGTTATGCATGGGTGATAGTGGTCCAATAAAAGCTGGAGTTTTTTTATAATATTCTACGAACTAAAATCTAATCACTTTCGTGGTTTGTGGTCAAGGGGGAAAGCAGTAATCTAGTACTGCATTCAATGCCACTAAATTCAAAACAATGCTATTCACTGCAATCCACTGCTGTCATCGATTCATTTACTAGATTACTGTTTTGACAGGAGTTGATTGCAGTGAATAGCATTAATTTGAATTTAGTTGTAGTGAATTGGCATTAAATCGGCATTGAATCAGCATTGAATGCAGTACTTGATCACTGCTTTCTCCCTTGTTCGTGGTTCTAAGATTTTAATTATTTCCCAACATTCCTTGTCTTTAGAGCAATAAACAAATCTCAAAAAACAAAAAAAGTTATAGTCTTTTGTTTCAGTTAAACTTCGAGTGGGCCACCCTGCATTATATAATATTATGATTCATTTCAATTCTTCCATTTTCTTCTCCCACAAAATTTTTTTTCGGCACTTCAATTTTTATTCAATTCTCGCTTAAAGAAATCTTGGCCATATATGTGTATCAATGACCACTTTCGAAATGATCAGACACTGTAATATTCCAAGGTTCAGGAACGCACTCATTTTCAACTATACAGTATTCATTAAAGTTATTTGTAAAACTTTGCTTTGCACTAAACGAACTATCTTATTATCGTATATTTGTGGTTGTAATACTGACATTTCTTTGCTGTCAGATCATTAAACAATCTTAATCTCGAATATTTCTAGTGTCAAATAATAAACAATCGAGTGTTTATAAATAAAAAGCAGTGAACAAATAGCGATTTAAACATTTCTATTTCGAAACAATTTACATAGGTATTGTTTTGTTATCAATTGCTCAATTTAGTTGAGAATAATAGTGAGATGTATTTTTTGAGCATGTCATTTCCATTCGGACGAAGAATAGTTTTCCAATTAAAGCATGATGAATAATAATGATGTCATTCTTTCAAGGTCTTTTCAAATTCAAACATTATATTTCCAATAGTTAACATCTCGATGACAATCTAAGTTACATATTTTTACTCATATTCATTTTTGTTAGGTAGCAAAAATATTTCGTAAAATGTGGATAATCACTCTTTTTTCCAAAATTTGCAATAGACTATGGAAATTCTGATTTTTTTCGTTTAAAAGGCGTTTTTCAAGTTTAGTTCGATAATTTCATCTCACGTCCTTATATTCTGAATATATTATTTTTCTGTACGTTAAAGCGTTACATGTAAAAAGTGTTAGACAAATATTATACAGATGTTCATGAAGACAATGACAAAGACGTTCATGAAACATTTATTTCTATATCTTTTCCGATATATTCCAAATTTTTCAATACTTTTTTTTCGAACAATTTTTTTTATTATTCTATGTATTTTTAATAGGAGAAAACTACTTCACACATAAAATACAATGGATGAATTCAAGGTAAAAGCTACGATTCAACATTTAAAAGTATTAATATATTTAATGGGAATTATTGACAGGGGTTTTTCAAGCAAGCCGGAAGGCAAATTTTCAATGAAGCTGTAAATGCAGCCGGCCAGTATATTGGAAATGCTATCCAGGAAATGCTTGTTGTGAAAAAAGAAACTGAGCATCCAAGAATTTTACCTAGCTTGGAGCATATGAAAATTGTAAGTATTAAATGGATCTCTAATCGTTTATTTTGAAAATTGTGTTTATTATACGATATTCTGAAATGAAATAGAAAATAAAGACATCCGTTCGAATTTTCTGTTGAGGAATTGTTTAAAACCTACACCAAGGTCACTTTCTTCGTATACAAATACATGGGAAAGATTTGACGTGAGACGCCTCTACGCGTGGAATGCTCGAAACTGTCATTGTACACATATTGAACACGAACATTGTCGTTTACACAATCGCACTCACACAAATGAACGCATTACAGATGGGCGGACTATCTGATTAAGATTAATTAATCTTAATCAAACACCCAAAATTCGCGATGATTAATACGACCACTTAATCACTTAATCGCAATTAATCATGATTAAGTGATTGTGCAAGAGAATAAATAATCATCGGCGATGATTTACTTGTTGTATTAATCACGATGTCGCCGTGATTAACTGCACCAACTTAATCATGATTGTTTAAAATAATTAATAACACAGTGCAACACATGTCAGACAACCAAGATTTGGCATATCAGAGATGTTAGTACTACCATAGGTGAGCAAAACCCTAGCTGGGTTTTGAAAGTTTAGTAGCGGTTTTTATTTTAGACCTAGGCAGTTTTTGAGATTCAGTGGATTTTCCAGAGTTGACTTCATCAGTTTTTGGTCAATTACTCATTTAGTATTGGTGACAACATCTTACTGTCTTGAGCAAAGTTGTAGTTAACGGTCCAATAAACAAGTTTTGTGAACAAACTATGCCAAAAGAATCACATTTGGTGGGTGCTAGGGGACCAAATGTCCGAAAAAAGGTAGATTTTTTCAGTTTTTCGACCATAACTTACGAGGAATACATTTTTTTTACTCACTTTCTTCACCAAAATCATGGCCAGAGAAAAATTAAACAACTCTCTAGAACAGTGCTGTCCAAACTATTTTCTTCAACGGACCGAACGATTGGCCACTTTTTGTTAAAAAGAGAGAATACAGTAAATACACACGAAAATTGAATGTTTATTCATTTATTTTCTTTCAATAACACTGTGCAACAATTTTAAAGACAAGTCAAAGGGCCAAGACTTGGTATGGTGGAGATGTTAGTACTACCATAGCTGAGTAAAACCCCAAATGGGTTTTGAAAGTTTAGTAGGGGTTTTCATTTTATCGACCTAGGCAGTTTTTGAGATTCAGTGGATTTTCCAGAGTTGACTTCATCAGTTTTTGGTAAATAACTCATCTAGTATTGGTGATAGCATGTTACTGTCTTGAGCAAAGTTGTAGTTAACGGTCCAATAAACAAGTTTTATAAACAAACTATACCAAAAAAATCACATTTGGTGGGTGCAAGTGGGCTAAATGTCCGAAAAAAGGTAGATTTTTCCAGTTTTTCGACCATAACTTACGAGGAATACATTTTTTTCTCTCTAGAACACATGAACTCGAAAAAACCACATCCAGTCCACTTTATTGGCTGAAAATCAAATTTGGCTACCAAACAACATTTTTGAGCATTTTTTGAATCCCTATAACTCCTCAACTGATCGAAATAGAGCAATGGTGTTTGAAGCAACTTCGTAGTACTGCTGAAAAACTTTGCAGGCCAATTTCTAAAAGTACTAAAATAGTACTAAAAATGTACTAAAATGTACTAAATTGCCTAAAATCATTTTGATGGCCATCGGCCACTCTGAATGATTAAAGACTGCACTAAATCATGTTAGTAGCTTTGTTTTGGAACACACTGAACCCTAGCCATCGATACACAACTGAAAAATTGATATGTGAATCGAAAAGATTATAGTCTAAAATGTTACATTTCCATAGGTTATACTGGTATATTTTCGATTCACATATCAATTTTTCAGTTGTGTATTGATGGCTAG
>NW_022597116.1:0-229 GCF_009176505.1 Sitodiplosis mosellana | reverse complement strand
CTTTAATCATTCAGAGTGGCCGATGGCCATCAAAATGATTTTAGGCAATTTAGTACATTTTTAGTACTATTTTAGTACTTTTAGAAATTGGCCTGCAAAGTTCTTGAGCAGTACTACGAAGTTGCTCCAGACACCATTGCTCTATTTTGATCAGTTGAGGAGTTATTGGAATTCAAAAAATGCTCAAAAATGTTGTTTGGTAGCCAAATTTGATTTTCAGCCAATAAAG
>NW_022597115.1:975-1190 GCF_009176505.1 Sitodiplosis mosellana | reverse complement strand
GCCGGAGGCTGGCAGTGTATTTTTGAATTTCAATTTGTTTTTTTTTTGTAATTTTACTTATTATGAGGAAAATAGTAGCTCAATTTTGTGCTCCCATTGAATATTTTGCTTAATGTGAAACGTAATGAAAATACATTAAGCTATTCGATCGTTTTTTGTTTGTCTGTTTGTTTGTCTGTTTGTCTGTTTTCTTGTGCACCACTTTTAGCGAAAAC
>NW_022597115.1:0-875 GCF_009176505.1 Sitodiplosis mosellana | reverse complement strand
TTTCTGCTGAACTTCAGTTTCTTTGATGAATTATTTATTCAAACATTCATGTCGTTGCAAACTAAAATTGAAAATGTTTCCAAAAACCGGAAAAAACTCAAAATTTATTAATTTTTGCAGAGCAATGAAAAAAAACAATGTTTACACTTTGACAGCTGTCAATGAATCTTATGCGCTGATTTGCAAAATACTTTTCGATTTAAAACAAAGCAGAAACATTTTTTTTTTTTCAGAATTGTTAATGTGAAATACGAATTGGAATTTGGAATTGGACTATTGATCTCTATATGCGGTTCAAAAAATGTGACCAAATACGTGTATTAGCGAATTTCGGAGGAAGAAATTTTAATATACAAATTTGATGTATGTGCACTTCTTTGCGCGTGCAACTAAAGTTTATTCTAAATTGATAACTAATATTTTATTTGCGTATGCAATTTTTTATATGAGATAACTTGCGATTTTCGTGCGCGTGCAGTAGTTTTTTGCTTAATGTGAAACTTAGTGAAAATACATTAAGCTATTCGATCGTTTTTTGTTTGTCTGTTTGTCTGTTTGTTTGTCTGTTTGTCTGTTTGTCTGTTTATTTTCTTGTGCACCACTTTTAGCGAAAACGGCTGGACCGATCTGGGTTCTGATTTCGGCTGTAGATTCGTGGCCTCCGTCCCTCGGGATGTATTTTTGATTACCCTCCTAGGTGGTCCCCCTGGATTTTTTTGACTACCCAATCGATATTTTTTACAAAAAAAAATGTCGACGCTATGCCTTCTTACGTCAACGCCAACTGGTGCAAGAACAAATACTACAAGCACAACGTACGTCAAATTCAAAAGCTTGTATACAAATATATACATGTGTCAATTGCTTATTGAGCG
>NW_022597114.1:598-1186 GCF_009176505.1 Sitodiplosis mosellana | reverse complement strand
TCGCGGTATGCATAGAACACATTCCGTTTCAACCGTCGCTTACATGCTGAATGATTAAACGATATGACTTATACCTTTGCGTTACATTCAGGCTTACGTACCATGGTTGCGTTGGTTTGTTCATGAACAATTGCAATAGCTACAGTGTTAGTAAAAACGCTGGCATTGGCACAAATCTGCGCATCCCCTAAGAAAATCTCAGCCAACCAAACGAGATAGATGGTCAGCTACGACTGACGCTCGTTATCCAGATAATTTGCGTGCGGTGAACGCATATAGAACGCTTCGCTGCCGCCGAGCGATCAGTTGTACTTTGAAAGGTGGAAACCAAACGTTCAATCAATGAAAAAGAGACAAATCCATATATAACGTTTGGATACCCAGAGTTTGACTTATCCGCCAGATATATGCTATGGCATAGAAAAAATATGCGCATATTTTTTGGTACATTTGGATTTTGTGACTAACTTACCATGTAAATTCATATGGATACCAAGAATTTGGGACAAAAAATCGTGGGATCCACAAAAAATCGTGGAATGCACATGAATTTACATGGTAAGTTAGTCACAAAATCCAAATGTACCA
>NW_022597114.1:0-588 GCF_009176505.1 Sitodiplosis mosellana | reverse complement strand
TCGCGGTATGCATAGAACACATTCCGTTTCAACCGTCGCTTACATGCTGAATGATTAAACGATATGACTTATACCTTTGCGTTACATTCAGGCTTACGTACCATGGTTGCGTTGGTTTGTTCATGAACAATTGCAATAGCTACAGTGTTAGTAAAAACGCTGGCATTGGCACAAATCTGCGCATCCCCTAAGAAAATCTCAGCCAACCAAACGAGATAGATGGTCAGCTACGACTGACGCTCGTTATCCAGATAATTTGCGTGCGGTGAACGCATATAGAACGCTTCGCTGCCGCCGAGCGATCAGTTGTACTTTGAAAGGTGGAAACCAAACGTTCAATCAATGAAAAAGAGACAAATCCATATATAACGTTTGGATACCCAGAGTTTGACTTATCCGCCAGATATATGCTATGGCATAGAAAAAATATGCGCATATTTTTTGGTACATTTGGATTTTGTGACTAACTTACCATGTAAATTCATATGGATACCAAGAATTTGGGACAAAAAATCGTGGGATCCACAAAAAATCGTGGAATGCACATGAATTTACATGGTAAGTTAGTCACAAAATCCAAATGTACCA
>NW_022597113.1:506-1207 GCF_009176505.1 Sitodiplosis mosellana | reverse complement strand
TTGTGCTGTCAAGGCGAGTCTCGCAAAGCATAAATATTGCAGAATCCGAAGCGATTATGTCAGCATTAAATTCAGCAAGTCTGGATCTCACTCCATTGATGTTTTGCGTGTGTATATTTTTCTTCAGTTTATGTAAATGTGTGCGGTGAAATGAATTATTGTTCAAAAATGATGAGGCATGCCGTTCAAATTTTCTATCATAATTTCAGTGTTTCAATCGAAAATTCACTGAATTATGTTCATATGCTAAAGAAATGGCTACCAAACCCCATAACTTTCTTATTCAGACGTCTTCCTTCGAAAGTAATGATGCAGTGTGTTCCTCAATGTGTTTTGACATGTGTTGCACGTAAAGCTGTCAACGGACAAGAAGTTGTCCGTCCGTCCGTCCGAAAAAAATGGAAATTTTCGACGGACAAATTTTGTCCGTCCGAAAGTTCAGACGGACGGACAATGTCCAAATTATTTTATTTCGGACAAACGGACAACGGACACGGACAGGTTTTGTACGAAACATTTCGGACACGCTTTTTTGTCCGAATGTTCGGACACGTTTTCGGACGGACGGACAATTTTTTGTCCGAAATTTGTCCGAAAATTTCAATGAAACTAAAAACACGTTTTTCCCGTCCGTTCGCCAAAAATTTCAATTTTTCAACAAATGGTTCATTAAACGCGACGCTGTGTTTTCTCATATTTGA
>NW_022597113.1:0-406 GCF_009176505.1 Sitodiplosis mosellana | reverse complement strand
ATTGAAATTTTCGGACAAATTTCGGACAAAAAATTGTCCGTCCGTCCGAAAATTTCAATGAAACTAAAAACACGTTTTTCCCGTCCGTTCGCCAAAAATTTCAATTTTTCAACAAATGGTTCATTAAACGCGACGCTGTGTTTTCTCATATTTGACAATCACTCTCTCGAATTTACCTCAGTTTGAAATCTTGTATATTTTGAACGATCTTGAACTGCTATTTGATTGTATTTAAAAAAAAACGTCAATCTATGCAAGCAACACATAAAGTTCGTTTTTATTCCATAGAATTTTTTTAAAAATGTAATCCAAAAATAAAACAAATGAAAACAAATGAAAACAAACGAATATTCACGACACTATGTTTACTCCCATGCTCGCATTGCCAACGCCAACTGGTCCTAGC
>NW_022597112.1:121-6548 GCF_009176505.1 Sitodiplosis mosellana | reverse complement strand
TTTCACCGTTCCGGCAAAACAAAAACCACAGTCATTCGACTGTGTTTTATAAAATACATATTTTGGATTTTTTTTCAACATATTTTGGTTAGCCCTGCTTATTACAAAGGTGCGCACATTGATTTTGGTTAAATAATTACAATAGATGGATTGAAGCAAGCCAAGCCGACGAAAGAAAAAATAACACACTCACTTCTCTCTCGCACCTACAAACCATATTCATCGAGAAGAGTAACAAAAATATTGAAGTAAAAAAAAACATATCAAAATAACAAATAAGAAGAAACAGTATTGAGAACGGCTTTCAACCATTTTGTAAATCAATGAGAAATTGATTTGAAACAACACTCTAAATGACTAGGCAAGCGAACGAGTTAAATCATTTCTTTATTTTAAAGAAAAAGATTTTTTTTTTTTTTTTTTGAAAAAAAATCCCCCGAATGAAACCAGTGACAAAAAATCACTTCATTCACCAAAACAAAAACAGATGCTAGCGCTCTGTTCAACTCGAAAAATGACGTGGCAAGTGAATGGGCGGCGGTAGCTTAGCGGTTAGAGCAGTGGACCGGCAATCCAAAGACCTGTGGTTCGAATCCGCAGTCGCCTCAAAATCTTTTTCTTTAAAATAAAGAAATGATTTAACTCGTTCGCTTGCCTAGTCATTTAGAGTGTTGTTTCAAATCAATTTCTCATTGATTTACAAAATGGTTGAAAGCCGTTCTCAATACTGTTTCATTGGAGTATTGAAATAATACGAATTTACCCACAACCATTCACCTTATGAAAAACAATTAGTTCATACGAAATAGTTGTAAAAATCATAAATAAGAAGAATGAAGCGAAAAAATGACGACATGGACACAATCTAATTGAGCGAATAAAAAATGAAGCCAAACAACAAGAAGAAGGCGAAAGATAAACGAAAAACCTATGAAAATGCTTTACAACGGCTCAAAGAGTTTGCCGTCAAAAGAAAAGAGAATTAACAAATATTTAGGCAGGTTAAGGTGTTTTTTTCTCAGTTCTTCGCACATCTCATTTTCTCTCTCTCAGTTTTCTTTCGCGGCTGGTGTTCGCTACGTTCCATTCAATCGTGAAGCACATATACTCATGGCAATATGGCTAAGCCACTTGCCGCAGTTGCTATCCGCTAGTCAATGTGCCATATGAATATTGAAAATATGATGTTGTATTCATCACCATTGTGTTATTTTTGATCCGTTTGACGCTTCAGAACCTTCGTAGGCGAGCGTAAAAATCTCGTAAAAATAAAATTGCAACAACAACAAAAAACTGCGATACACTCAAACTTTTTCTCACTCTAATTGTAATATGTTTACGATTGGTACCGTGTATGTAGGGAATATGGTGCCATATCCCGTGTGAAAAATTTGTGACTGACTAGTCAGCCGCCTAATTTTAGACTTTTTGGCTCACACAGACTAAAAGTGATTATCTCGAATATTCGACTGTAGTCAACTTCAGTTATAGTCATCTAGTAGCCAAAAAGTCCGGAATTAAACGACTGGCTCAAAGAATAACTAAAAGTGATTGTTTCCATACAATATTAAATATTTTTGAATATAATCAGCTTATCCAGTTTTAGTAATTTGAAGCTACATACAACTGAGTGACTGTTAGTCACTTTATTTGCACACGGGTATTTCATCCATACTTCAATGAATAAAATAATTGGGTTTTCATATTGAAATGACAGCCATCTCGTCGTTACTGTGCCAATCCCAGCACATTCAGAAGGATTTAATTATCGCGAATGTTCATTTTTAATTTACAAATTTGCAATTTATTCCACAACTTCCATTGGAATTAATCAAGCCATGCCAATGAGTGAATGTTTATTGATTTTGATGTAGGTTGTTGTTTGCGGTATGATCGTAGCCGTGCAGTGTAAGATTTCGCGAAGCACGTAGAGCCTTTTTGACAGCTTATAAAGACAGCGAAAGTACAAGCTATAGATTATTATTGCTAGTAAGTATCCCCAGTTTTTTGTTGTTAATAGTCATTATTTGAAATTTATGTTAATAATTCGAATTGTTGAAAAATATTTTTAATTCAATCAAAATATCGTAAAAAATAATCTCACACAATTTTTTTAATCTATCAGAATCGATTTGCATTAGTCAAGTTTGTATACTGGAGAAGTGCCTCTACTTAAAGAAGCTCTTCAATTACATAATATACACATACATAACACAGTGCAACATTTTTCAAGTCATGGAAGGCAAACTCATTTCTGAGAACTCCACGTGAAAGTACTTACCGAAACAAGAACTCCTGCCAAATATTTTTAAAAAGTTTGTTCATTTGAGGATTTAATTTCCTCCGGCGTTTTTTGGCCAGAGGTGGATTTTGAGCACTTTTTCAATATTTCCACACGGCTATAACTCGGTTACACGTTATGAATATTGTTGTTTGGTCTTAATCAAAGTTGTAGGTATTGAATAGGAGAAAAAAAATGCAGAACAAACTTACCCAAAAAATGCATCTAGGGCCTCAAAATCGCAAAAATGCCCATTTTTTACCATTTTTCAACCATAACTCGCAGCGTATCCAATTATTATGGCCAAAATATTCAGCAATTTTGTAGCCAACGTATAACTGGACAACTTTGTTCGACATACTAACCCAGAAAACTAGGGGATTCATGCCAAATTTTATTTAGCAAAATCTATTTGTATTATTTAAATCATGTAAAATTCACGCTAGATTTCAAATATTTTGTATTATTTCCCGAATGAGTTGTTATTGTTCATATTCACCTTGAACAATATGTTCTGGAAGTGGGTTTTGGTGGATCCTCAGGATCGTTCAAAACTGCTCCCGGTTCTGGAAGTGGGTTTTGGTGGATCTTCAGGATGGATCAGACTGGGTTTGACAATGCCCTGGCCCATCCTGAGGATCCACTTCCAGAACCAGGAGCGGTTTTGAACAATCCACAGGATCCACCAAAACCCATTTCCAGAATTTTTGAAGCGATAATGACGACAACAGATTGGACATGGTTCTGCTAACAGTCGGTTTATTGAACAAAATTGAGCAAAATTGAAATTATGCATACATATCTGTTTAATATGTTGAAACATAAACAAATTCATATTATTTGTTCATATTTTAAATATGGAAATTGGCGTGAGTCCCCTAGCCAGAAAAATCATGTTCTATCTACCTTTTTGGCTCAAAATCACTCTTTGTTACCAAAAATGGTCAATTTGTTGTGAATTTTGGCCTATTACATGCAATCTTTCCATATTTTTCATTTGAATTTTGATTGAAATGTCTCTGCAGATAATGTGGACTTGTTTTTAAGCTATTTTAATGGAAAATATCACTCATTTGTAGGGATATTCCGAGTTTTGGACCAATTTTTGAGCGTTTGGTGGACATTTGGCTAAATTAAGACATGACAGTGGTCATATTTCAGTTTCTAATGTATGCTACACTAAAGCGTATGTTTACAGCTAAAAAATAGGGCCAATACGATTTACCTATGATGTCCAGTTGGAAAGTTATGGCTCCCCAAGTGATGACATGTCGAGTTTTTACACTATTTTGGCACTAATCATCACTTGAGCAGCCATAAGTACCCTACCAGACGACATAGGCATGTTGCATTAGCCTTATTTTTCAGCAGAGAACATCAGCTTTAAAATGCCATACCGCTTAAACTGAAATATATCATCCGAGTTCTTCTCCGAGAGTTTCATATAAGGTTGCCTTGTAGCGGTCGGAAGACAGGCAAAAAGTCGAAAATTTTTTTTTCGATTTTTGGTGTGCTTCATACCCGTTCTCCGAGAGTTTCATATAAGGTTGCCTTAAAAGGTAACTCGTCTTTATCAAAGAGACAATTACATTACAATATTGAATAGAATCGAAAAGCTCGGACTTAGTAATAAATCTGGCGAAACTACATCGTTTAAATTTGAATGAAACCACTTTTAAAAAGCGAATTTATTTATTGGATATAACAGTTCATTCCTACTTAAATCCACCTCAGCCACATTTACACATTAAAACACTTTCCTCCCATAAATCCTTGCCTTTTGCATATGACATTCACATCAACATCCCAGCACTTCGGGGCTATAAAATTCGAAATAAACATTAAAACATTTATAAATCAGAATTTGTGACATTTTCCTTGTTAACTTACTTACTCCATCATCTTTTTCAGGAAATGGTGATGAGCTTCCAGATGAAAATAATGCCAATACCACAACGGCGAACAAAGTAAATATTTTGAAATTCATTTTGTTAATCGAACCGAATCTATTCGAAAATGAATTGGTTTCCTTCTTAAACTTTTGAGACAAGCTCTGTTCTTTGCTGTGAACGATGCTCGGTATTTTATACCCATGCTATGCGACAATTCAATGTGTTATCAAAATTATTAGGTGTGCTAATGAGTGGAACAAATCAATTGGCATTGATAAATTTCCGAATATTTTATTCTACATTCAAGTTCATATCGAATTGGTGAATTATAAATTAGTGCATTTCTGATTTCAATTATATTCCTACCTTCCTTAATTACTACATTTATGTAATTAAAATCCCAACCATGCATAATGGAACGTGTCTAACTAGCTATTAGGAAATTGGTCGAAACTACCTCGATTAAATTTAAATAAAATCAATTTTCCGAATCGCAAAAGCGAATTTATTAACGGCAAGCAAAATAAATACTTTGAAATTCATTTTTATTAATCGAATCGAATATAATCGAAAATGAATTGGTTTTCTTACCAATGCTATGCGGCAATTCAATGTGTTTTGAAAATTATTAGATGTGCTAATAAGTGGAACAAATCGATTAGCATTGATGAATTTCCGAATATTTCCTTCTAGATTTAAGTTCATATCAAATTGACGAATTATAAATTAGTGCATTTCTGATTTCAATTATATTCCCACCCTCCTTAATTAAGAGCAAGTATTTCAGTTAGTCCTGCACATGATAATTAATTCGGATCAGAAGAAAGCTCGTGTTTATGCTATATTTAAGCGACATCTTGGCGCTGAATGCTGAACTTTGAATCTGCTCTATAAATATACTGTCAACTATCAATGACAGCAACCAATGACAGCTACAATTGAAGGTATTTGTATGGCAAAATACTTCCTACTTGCAGATGGCGCCAAACCAAACGTCATTCTAGTCATTTTCCCATTGTTGGCCGTTTTTTGATTTCTGCATTTCACTTGAATACAATCCAAGAAAGAGTAGTTGTTAAAAAACGACAAAATTTATTTGTACCGCAAAGTCTAATACATGGAAAGATTTTTTCAATCTATGATTAAATTTAAATAAAACACCTTAAAGTGACTTTGCTTTTTCAAATTTCAAACATAAATCAATATGAATATTTATTCATAAACGAAATTTCGGTTTGGATGCATTTCGACATTTGTCATCCTCAGCGACAATCCAAGAAAACAGAGAAAATAATTGTTGTAATGTTTGAAAGAATTCAATTTTTGTATAATAGAGAACGGACTGTCTAATGCTCACATAATTTGCTAACTCAAAAGCACACACCAGTGTTGTAGACATTTTTCCATATCTGTCAGTCTTTTTTCCATCACTCATATTTCTATATGCTGAAAATAATGCAATATTTTCGGCTTCTTCTTTGTTCGATCTCACTGCAAACATTCATTTTCGTTTTTCGTTTGGGTTCTGTCTTCTATTTTCGCCCTTTCTTTCTCTATTTTTCTTGGTTTCCATCACTTGAAAAGCAATTCTAGCCTTTATTGCAAATATTGTACAAATAATCGCACTTCAAAGACATGGAATTTATTGGATGGAAACATTTGTGTGATGGGTTTTTAAATGTCTGTTGTGTGTCGCTTCCCCCATAGACATCAACCCATATACATGTATATATTCAGCACTCAATCGAATATATCATAAAATATTCGCTTGCTTCGATTGCGAAAAAAAGGTACAGTTGATTTAAAACGTGCGAATCATCAATTCTTGATGTCACAATTGATTTCAGTGCAAGTACACTTCAAATTTCGATTTATTGTAAGAGGTACACATCTTTTCACAGAAAAATAATTTGGATCTGTACCTTAACGAAAATGAGTTTGAGATAGGTACGATTCGCGGAATAAATAGTATTTTTCATTTTAAGAGGAGTACATTTAATTTCAATACATCACACTTAATTCCAACGCAGTCAAAATTGTTGGTACAATTATTGTTACGAAAATCCGTAAGAGATATATGTACCTCGAACTAATTCTTGGTTTCTTACACAAACTGCCAAACCAGGAAGGTACAGCTGTTATACTGATTGGTTTTGTTAATTTCCAGAGTAGTACGATTCATATCAATTGACTTACCTTAATTTCATACCTGTTGCCACGGTCTGGTACGCATGTCATCACGAAAATCCGTAAG
>NW_022597112.1:0-111 GCF_009176505.1 Sitodiplosis mosellana | reverse complement strand
ATTGACTTACCTTAATTTCAAACCTGTTGCCACGGTCTGGTACGCATTTCGTTAAGAAAAATCGTAAAACGGATTTGTACTTTGAGCCAAATCTTGGTTCGAGCGATAACT
>NW_022597111.1:574-1337 GCF_009176505.1 Sitodiplosis mosellana | reverse complement strand
ATTTTGAAAAAGCGTACACCAAACAAAATGATGTTCAAACTGACAGTTACAAGGACTGTGAATCGCTTCTCCGTGATTTATGCATCAATATTCCAACGATTGAAATCACTGACGACATAATTTTGGAGACAGTAAACAACCTTCCAAATAACACAGTATCTGGGCCAGACGGAATACCGAACATTTTCATCAAAAAATGTATTCACACGTTGGTAAAGCCGATTACTCACATATTGAGTGAATCATTAAAGACCGGCTTTGTACCAGACATTTGGAAGCGATCTTACGTATGGCCAATACACAAAAGTGGAATCAAAGCAAAAATTGATAACTATCGTGGTGTTGCTTTCAGCGTTTGGTTAAGATATCTATCTCAGATAAGATATTAAGATAAGATAAGATAGATAGTATCTATTATCTTATCTAGATAATTTTTCAAAAATGTCGAAAATCTTATCTATTATCTTTTCAGTTTTTTTTTTCGACTATCTATCTGCCGTTTATTAGATAAAAAATAAGATATTCATCAAGTAATTGTATCAGAGATTCGATCGATACCAAATGATGATTCACACTACAGATTTGTCCTACTTGTTAAAAAAATACACATCCCATTTATAGAAAAAAAATATACTTCAAAATCAGGGTAAATCACGTAAATCTTCCAACTGAAATTTTTTGTTGATTGGGATATTTTTCAAAAATTAAAGTTTTTTGGCCAATTTTCGTGCATTTTTCACAGAACAAAAAAAAATTGAAAAAA
>NW_022597111.1:0-474 GCF_009176505.1 Sitodiplosis mosellana | reverse complement strand
CAAATGATGATTCACACTACAGATTTGTCCTACTTGTTAAAAAAATACACATCCCATTTATAGAAAAAAAATATACTTCAAAATCAGGGTAAATCACGTAAATCTTCCAACTGAAATTTTTTGTTGATTGGGATATTTTTCAAAAATTAAAGTTTTTTGGCCAATTTTCGTGCATTTTTCACAGAACAAAAAAAAAATTGAAAAAATTCATCAAATTGACATATGAATAAAGAATGATATATTTCTAAAAATATTATCTTAAGATAGCTCAAAGATATCTATCTTTTTCGGAAAAAAGATAAAAAAAAGATAAATTTAAAAAAGATATCTAGATAGATTTGGAAATTTTTGAGATTATCTCCTTTATATCTAGATATTTTTTCTGGGACAGAACCAAAAGCAACTTGCTTTGCAGTGTGTAATTTCGAAGATTTTGGATTCCATCGTTTCAAGTCATCTTAACTTCCACATTAA
>NW_022597110.1:511-1012 GCF_009176505.1 Sitodiplosis mosellana | reverse complement strand
GTTCTTAAGTTAATTTTCTCCATAATATGCTTCGACGATGTTTGGCCACAGATAACATTGTGTATGAAGCAAATTTACAGGTGGGCGGAGTAAGAGAGTATAATTCATACTCCTACTCCTACTCCTATACAAACGGAAAATGAGTATGTCTGGACATACTCTCATACTCATAGATACTCTTTGAGTATGAGAGGAAATACTCAGAGAATATACTCTTTGATTTTGAGTATGTCTCGACCTACTCATCTTTTACCTAAAGCTGTCAACGGACACGGACAAAAAAGTGAAAAAGTGGTTTTTTGCTGTCCGTCCGTCCCGACACTGCGCCTTCTTGAGAGTTCTCATATAAATGAGCCCAGAAGCGCCAACTGGTGCAAGAACATGTAATAGAACCGTTGTATACCAATAGTATTCAGACGCTTACACGTTGGGTATACTGTTATTGACTGTTTTGAATAGTAGTTCTTTCACATAAAAACATAAAAATCTGCTCGCATTACA
>NW_022597110.1:0-501 GCF_009176505.1 Sitodiplosis mosellana | reverse complement strand
GTTCTTAAGTTAATTTTCTCCATAATATGCTTCGACGATGTTTGGCCACAGATAACATTGTGTATGAAGCAAATTTACAGGTGGGCGGAGTAAGAGAGTATAATTCATACTCCTACTCCTACTCCTATACAAACGGAAAATGAGTATGTCTGGACATACTCTCATACTCATAGATACTCTTTGAGTATGAGAGGAAATACTCAGAGAATATACTCTTTGATTTTGAGTATGTCTCGACCTACTCATCTTTTACCTAAAGCTGTCAACGGACACGGACAAAAAAGTGAAAAAGTGGTTTTTTGCTGTCCGTCCGTCCCGACACTGCGCCTTCTTGAGAGTTCTCATATAAATGAGCCCAGAAGCGCCAACTGGTGCAAGAACATGTAATAGAACCGTTGTATACCAATAGTATTCAGACGCTTACACGTTGGGTATACTGTTATTGACTGTTTTGAATAGTAGTTCTTTCACATAAAAACATAAAAATCTGCTCGCATTACA
>NW_022597109.1:744-1499 GCF_009176505.1 Sitodiplosis mosellana | reverse complement strand
GGCGAAGAAACGCTGTATGGTGCAGAATAATAATAATAATAATAATATTAAAAGCTTAAACGTTGGGTATACTGTTATTGACTGTTTTGAATAGTAGTTCTTTCACATAAAAACATAAAAATCTGCTTGCATTACACTGATATCTCTCTTATTCCATTGTTATTTTTTCCAAATGAGAAAAACAAATATTTCAAGCCTCAATTGCACAGCATATCACTATTAGAATCATTGTGTCAACATGAATCAACCAATAAACGAACCAAAACAAACACAAACCACACAATGAAATACCACGTTTGTATAAATATAGCAATCACTTGAAGAGAAAAACTCAAAAAAAATGTTTCAATAAAAAACAATATTGTAATATTTTAGAAAATATAAAATTAAATGAAATTTTTGTGTTTTCACGTGTTTTCATCAACATGAATAACTGCGACAAATGTCTCTTCATGTTGTAATTGAAACAATCGGAACGTGGAACGTCAACAAATGAACTGACATTTGTTCGCAATTCTTAAGTTACTCTTGTGTTGACAAAAACACGCAAAAACACGAGAAAAATGTTTGATTTTACGTTTTAAAATAACAAGATTAAATTCTTGCATTGAAAAAAAAATTTTGCGCTTTTTAATAAAAATAAACTCAAAATATTTCTTGAGAACAGAAAACCGCTCAATAAGCAATTGACACATGTATATATTTGTATACAAGCTTTTGAATTTGACGTACGTTGTGCTTGTAGTACTTGTTCT
>NW_022597109.1:0-644 GCF_009176505.1 Sitodiplosis mosellana | reverse complement strand
TTTTAAAATAACAAGATTAAATTCTTGCATTGAAAAAAAAAATTTTGCGCTTTTTAATAAAAATAAACTCAAAATATTTCTTGAGAACAGAAAACCGCTCAATAAGCAATTGACACATGTATATATTTGTATACAAGCTTTTGAATTTGACGTACGTTGTACTGTAGTGACTCTTGCTAACAGCAGTTGGCGTTAGTGCAGAGAAGGCGCTGCGTCGATCCGAGTATATCCAATAACCGGAATATGAAATGTCAACAAATGAAATTACAACTCGATGGAACTTTTTTTAGTCACTCTTGTGTTGACAAAAATACGAAAAAATACGGAAATTTTTTTATTTGAAATTTTAAAATGAGAAAATTGATTTTTTGCATTGGAATGAACAGTTAAATACGCTTTTTGATTAAAAAAAACATAAAATGATTCTCGTGAACAGAACGTAAACAAATGAAGTGATACTTGTTCGTATTTATTCAAAACAGTGAAATTCCTTCTGGGTACTCTTGTATTGTATTATTGTAAAATTTGATTTTACGTTTAAAAATAAGAAGATTGATTTTTATGCAACAAATATTTACGCTATTTAGTGAAAAAAAGATAAAATAGAGCTGGAGAACAGAAAATCGCTCAATAAGCAACTGACA
>NW_022597108.1:325-1192 GCF_009176505.1 Sitodiplosis mosellana | reverse complement strand
ACGTTTCCAAAAACCTGAAAAAAACTCGAAAATTTATTAACTTTTGCAGAGCAATGAAAAAACAATGTTGATACTTTGACAGCTGTCAGCTGATCCCTCAATTTCGGCCAAAAAATTGTCCGTCCGTCCGAAAACGTGTCCGAACATTCGGACTGTCCGAATGTTCGGACAAAAAAGCGTGTCCGAAAAGTTTCGTACAAAACCTGTCCGTGTCCGTTGTCCGTTTGTCCGAGATAAAAATTTTCGGACATTGTCCGTCCGTCCGAACTTTCGGACGGACAAAATTTGTCCGTCCGAAATTTCTTTTTTTTCGGACGGACGGACGGACAAAAACGACTTTTTTCATTTTTTGTCCGTGTCCGTTGACAGCTTTAAGTCAATCTTAAGATTTTAGGAAGTTACATACAAAGCAAAAACTGCCTAAGTTTTCTGGACAATTAAGATTTCCGAAACTTAAGAATTCCGAGCGTCCTCTGTAACATTAAAAAATAGGAAGAATAAGGCATGGAAACACTACAGACGGTCTGGCTTCAAACCGTACTACGAATGGAAATATATTTTGGCGTCCCGTGAATTTGACAAACTCAACACGGAACTATACAACAATTACGTGGACAAAATGAAACACTCGCTCAAGAATGACGCATCAAGATTTTGGCAATATGTCAATTCCAAGAAGAGCACCGACAACAAACCACAAGTCATGCAATTTGGTGATGTGCGCACAACAAGCGAAACAGAACAGGCCAACCGACGCTATGCCTTCTTACGTCAACGCCAACTGGTGCAAGAACAAGTACTACAAGCACAACGTACGTCAAATTCAAAAGCTTGTATACAAATATATACATGTGTCAATTGCTTAAT
>NW_022597108.1:0-225 GCF_009176505.1 Sitodiplosis mosellana | reverse complement strand
TCTTACGTCAACGCCAACTGGTGCAAGAACAAGTACTACAAGCACAATGTACGTCAAATTCAAAAGCTTGTATACAAATATATACATGTGTCAATTGCTTAATGAGCGGTTTTCTGTTCTCAAGAAATATTTTGAGTTTATTTTTATTAAAAAGCGCGAAAAAAAAAATTTCAATGCAAGAATTTAATCTTGTTATTTTAAAACGTAAAATTAAACATTTTTTCT
>NW_022597107.1:427-1533 GCF_009176505.1 Sitodiplosis mosellana | reverse complement strand
AACCAAAATATTCAGCCAGTTTTTGGCGGTGTTAAATAAATAAATTAAATAAAAAAAAAAATAAAATATATACATGTGTCAATTGCTTATTGAGCGGTTTTCTGTTCTCAAGAAATATTTTGAGTTTATTTTTATTAAAAAGCGCGAATATTTTTTTTTTTCAATGCAAGAATTTAATCTTGTTATTTTAAAACGTAAAATCAAACATTTTTCTCGTGTTTTTGCGTGTTTTTGTCAACACAAGAGTAATTTAAGAATTACGAACAAATGTCAGTTCATTTGTTGACGTTCCACGTTCCGATTGTTTCAATGATAACATGAAGTGACATTTGTCGCAGTTATTCATGTTGATGAAAACACGTGAAAACACAAAAATTTCATTTAATTTTATATTTTCTAAGATATTAGAATATTGTTTTTTATTGAAACATGTTTTTTTTAGTTTTTCTCTTCAAGTGATTGCTATATTTATACAAACGTGGTATTTCATTGTGTGGTTTGTGTTTGTTTTGGTTTGTTTATTGGTTGATTCATGTTGACACAATGATTCTAATAGTGATATGCTGTGCAATTGAGGCTTGAAATACTTTTTTTTTCTCCTTTGGAAAAAATATCAATGGAATAGGCGAGATATCAGTTAAATGCAAGCAGATTTTTATGTTTTTATGTGAAAGAACTACTATTCAAAACAGGCAATACCAGTATACCCATCGTGTAAGCTTTTAATACTATTGGTATACAACGGTTCTATTACATGTTCTTGCACCAGTTGGCGCTTCTGGGCTCATTTATATGAGAACTGTCAAGAAGGCGCAGTGTCGCGGCTCCCATTGACTACTCTGTAATCTTAAGTTTTTCTTAAGATTTCTGAGAGAATACTGTATTTCAAGTAAAATCATTTATTTTTTTCCAATTATTTATTTTTTCGAACAATAACATAACTATATCGAAATGTACAGACAACATAAATATATACATGTGTCAATTGCTTATTGAGCGGTTTTCTGTTCTCAAGAAATATTTTGAGTTTATTTTTATTAAAAAGCGCGAATATTTTTTTTTTCAATGCAAGAATTTAATCTTGTTATTTTAAAACGTAAAATCAA
>NW_022597107.1:0-327 GCF_009176505.1 Sitodiplosis mosellana | reverse complement strand
AAGTTTTTCTTAAGATTTCTGAGAGAATACTGTATTTCAAGTAAAATCATTTATTTTTTTCCAATTATTTATTTTTTCGAACAATAACATAACTATATCGAAATGTACAGACAACATAAAATTTTTTTCACAAATATATACAATGTTGGAATTAATCAGCCAACCGATTTACAGCTATTTCTTTGCCTGAACAAACGATGCGATAACGCTTCAGACGGTTTACAGCATGAATAAATCACAGTAGCCTTTGTTTTAACGTGTATGCACACGTAAATGACTACGTTTGCTGTTTTGGTTGACTTTACAGCTGTATTCTCAGTTTGTTAT
>NW_022597106.1:436-1422 GCF_009176505.1 Sitodiplosis mosellana | reverse complement strand
CTGGTGCGGTGTGTTCCTAAAATATAGCGCTTGATGTCTAAATTCTTGTGGCATATAAAATGTTTCATTTATATGGTTCAAATTTGGCATTTGGGAGGCTAATTTTGAAGTAGAAGGAGAAAAAAATCGTACAATCTCACCACAACTGCCCAAATCAAGGCACTGGACCTCATTTTTGGCCACAAACGATTGTATTTTCGAATTCTTCGTCGGAAATCAGCCTAAGAATGACCTGTTTAAAATTGAATCAAGACATCAAATGATACTCATATTGATGCTGCAGATTAAAAGTCCAACCACATGCTAACAGCTTATTTCAGTATATTTGGACACTCGATCTCCCGAGTTATATTTGAAGTAATGGCACGGTTCAAAAAGCATCTTAGATTGACCATTCTTGGGCTAATTTTCGACGAAGAATTCGAAAATGCAATCGTTTGTGGCCAAAAATGAGGTACAGTGCCTTGATTTGGGCGGTTGTGGTGAGATTGTGCGATTTTTTCACCTTCTTCTTCAAAATTAGCCTCCCAAATGCCAAATTTGAACCATATATATTTGGATTTTCTACCAGCTTTTCAAATATGACAGTAATTTGGGGTTAAAAGAGGGTTTCTGCCCTGTTTTAGCCCTAAAATAGTGATTTTCGGTGATTTTTCGACCTTTTTAGCCTCCCCCTCCCTTCCAAAGGGGAGGGCGACCCCAAACATTGTTATTTTTTGATTCGCTGGAGTCTGGCGAGAATTTTATCAGAACACATCACCAAGCCAGACCACCTATTCGGTGTGAAAAAAAATTATGTAGTCGAAAAACCATGAAAAAAATGGTAAATGGTGAAAACACCGAATTTTTTTCTCATAACATATGAAGAGTCGGATAGTTAGGGAATATCGAAAAACTCAAGAATTTGAGGTGGGCCGACTTTTAAGCCCAAAAATTTGAAAAAAAATAAAACCACGTCTCATTGACTTTTTTCACATTTTATACTT
>NW_022597106.1:0-336 GCF_009176505.1 Sitodiplosis mosellana | reverse complement strand
AAAAACTCAAGAATTTGAGGTGGGCCGACTTTTAAGCCCAAAAATTTGAAAAAAATAAAACCACGTCTCATTGACTTTTTTCACATTTTATACTTTGAACCCACTTTTCAGGGCATGGATGGGCCCGGATGATGGTCGTAGTGGACTTTTTTGTAGCCCCATCGATTATCTATCCAACCATGCATATAGTTTTGAAAGTTTGTACCACACTTTTCTAGTGTGAAAATGTGAAAAAGTGCCATTTTTCATTTTTTTTAATATTTGAGTCACCCTAACTTTTCATCAGGTGGGGAAGGTCACCCTAATTTTTTGGCTTTGCGAGTTTTTGGCCATAAG
>NW_022597105.1:817-2217 GCF_009176505.1 Sitodiplosis mosellana | reverse complement strand
GAAAAATATTACCTTTTGTCAGAAAAAATTCAATTCTGTGAAGAAAATGAACTAAATTGGGCTGAAATATATCTAAGAATGTTTGCTTAAAAAATCAGAATAAAAGCAAATTCTGTCGACAAATGTTCTACTTTGGAGAGAAATATTTCCAAAAAAACAAGAGACATTTTTGTCAGAAAATAATCCAAAATGTCAGACCGAAAGAATTTTTATCATTTCTGACCGTTTTGGGAAAAAAATATTACGTTTTAGAACGAGCCAAAATACATCGAACAATCGACAGAGTCAGATGTTACTCACAAGTAAACCGTCCCAACTGTCACAAATGGATTTTAAAATTGAATATATAGATCGATTGGGGATGAAAAAAAAATAATTTTGACAAACGGGCAGCGGCCCCTTTTGGGGCATAGTGGGGATAGACCCACCCCGTTTCCTAAACTTCGTCTGATCAAAAAATGATGTATGTCAAAGTTGTTCAGAATGATGAGGAGAATTTTTTGGGGCAGCCGCCCTTCCATTTTCCACCCCCTGGGGGTTGGGGAGGTCTTCTGCCCAGGAGTTACACTTTTTTGACCTGAAACCCAAAAATTCGGATTCTCCATACCCAAATTAGTGGAAATATGTATTTTCCCAACGGCCCTCCGCACCCAGTCTTTTTATTTTATTTATTTATTTATTTAACACCGCCAAAAACTGGCTGAATATTTTGGTTTGCAGGAAAACGACTCCAAGAGTCGTGAAAAACCTGATCTTTTTGTGTTTGTACAATATATGGTAATTTTATACAATAAGTAGTTGTAAGTAATAAGTAGTTGTAAGTAATAGTCTTTTTCTATTGGTATAACAACTTGGTCTAAAAAGCTTTGACACAAGATAACCTAACCAATACATGGAAATGCATAGGCAGCCGAAATGTAAACGGTCCAATATAGCCTAACTTAAATGTGTAAAAAATGAAAGGCTAACTGAAGCGTTAACACTGTAGTGACGGCCCTAATGACTGCAAAAGTCATCATTCAATTTATCAAGAGGTGATACACTGAAGAAAAGTTTTACGTCTAATCTAACAAGTCCCTGTTGGTAGTTATGAATTTGTAATTTAGTAGAGACCGAAAGACATAAGAAAAAAAAAAAAATTACAATACTTGCAAATACATTAACATAAACGGTAGTTTCCATTATAAATTAATGGCAGGTCAAAAGTTAATCACCAACTCAATGGATGGCTATATCGCAGTTAATGTTGCTACTTATTTTAAAGTTTGTGTAAAAATCACGGATAAATATCATTATTTCTATACATTTTGTAGGGATGTAAGATAACAATTTGTCAATATTTAATATTAAATTTTTGGTTTTGTTCGCTGCGTATCGACGAGATGAAATTAGCACGGCTG
>NW_022597105.1:0-717 GCF_009176505.1 Sitodiplosis mosellana | reverse complement strand
TTTGGTTTTGTTCGCTGCGTATCGACGAGATGAAATTAGCACGGCTGTGTGAATCAACTAAAAATAGATTAGCAAAGATTATAAAAGGAGGAAACCGACTACGGTCGGTGTTCAGTTTTCCTCCAGAGATTAACCAAATACGTTGTCACTTGTGTTGAATAAAAGAGTTTGTGAAAAATAAAATAAAACAAAAAGTGTTTAATTAAATTCGCGTAAAAACTTAATAAGAACACCACTCGGCTTACAATATTTTGGTTTGCAGGAAAACGACTCCAAGAGTCGTGAAAAACCTGATCTTTTCGTGTTTGTACAATATGGGATATTTTCATACAATAGATAGTTATAGCAGTCTTTCTCGATTTGAAGGGTTTGGTCTATAAAATTTAACACAAAGAAACCTAACCAATACAAGGAAATGAGTAGTAAGCCGAATCGTCAACGGTTCAGATAATCTAACAACGCGTTTAAGAAAAGATAGACTTACTGGAGCGTTAAACATATTTTTGTCGGCCTTAATGACTGCAAAAGTCTTCTTTCAATTTATCAGAGAAGTGATATATTGAAGAAAATTTTTACGTCTAGTCTAACAAGTCCCTGTTGGTAGATATAAATTTACAATTTAGTAGAGACCGAAAGACATAAAAAAGTATTCTGATTTTCGCAAATACATTGACACAAACGGTAGTTTCCATTATAAAGTAATAACAGGTCAAAGCT
>NW_022597104.1:2195-2371 GCF_009176505.1 Sitodiplosis mosellana | reverse complement strand
CCATGCCCAAAATTGCACACGATACAAATTCAGCCAAATTTGTGGTTATAGATTTTCCTTTCAAAAATCCGTGTTGACTCTCATCAATGATATGTTTCATGTGATAATTAAGGTGTTTAGCAACTATTAAATCAAGCAACTTTGGTATTACACACTGCAGGGCTACGCCACGATAG
>NW_022597104.1:0-2095 GCF_009176505.1 Sitodiplosis mosellana | reverse complement strand
GTTGACTCTCATCAATGATATGTTTCATGTGATAATTAAGGTGTTTAGCAACTATTGAATCAAGCAACTTTGGTATTACACACTGCAGGGCTACGCCACGATAGTTCTCAACTTTTTTCCTAACACCGCTTTTGTGAACTGGTCTTACAAATGATTTTCTCCAAATCTGAGGGACAATACCAGTTTCCAACGATTGCTTTAGCATGTGTGTGATAGGTTTTAGTAGTGCTGATATACACTTTTTGATGAGAATATTTGGTATTCCGTCAGGTCCTGACACCATGTTGCTTGGGAGATCATTTATCACGTTCATAACTAAATCTTCAGTGATGTCAATCATAGGAAAATTGGAACATAGATCTCTTAGTAGTGGTTCATCTTCAGAATAATCTTCAGCTAAGTTAATATCTGGTTCAGTATACGATTTTGCAAAATGTGTTGCAAAAAATTCAGATATGTCACCACGGTTACCGCTTTCATTGTCTCCAAACATCATTACATTAGGAATGTCATCATGCCTTTTTTTGGAATTATTTACAAATTCGAAAAATCTCTGTGGGTCCTCGTTAATAAGTTGTTCCATTTCAAGTTTGAAATTTTTATAAGCCAAACGTGCGCTCTTTTTGTACTCTTTTCTTTGTTCGGAATGTTCTTCCTTTGCATGCTTTCTAGCTTCAACAGTACGCCTAGATCTCATGAATTTGTAGTTTGTATTGAGTCTATTTTTCATGTTAACGAGGTCATGACTAAACCATTTCGGGTGACTCGAAATCTTCCTCGTCTTCACATCGACATTCGATGATATCACTGAATCTAACAATTCATAAATATTTGTGATTTGAGAGTTCAAGTCATCGCCAGAAAAAACGTGCATCCAGTCGACGTTATCAAGAATCTCATTTATATTATTGTAGTTGGCATTTGCAAAATCACGATAACTAAAATCAATAGTTGACTTGCCATTGTTAAATTCAACATCGCTAATGGTAATTGCATATGATCGATGATGTGACTCCTTTTTCAATAGGTGATGGGTGTTATTTGAGCAACTCACGGTCTCTGTACAATTTGTCCACACCAAGTCTAACATCGCACCGTTTTTATTTCCAACTTTGTTTACTTGAACAAGTCCCATTTCAGGCATGGAGTCCAAGACAGTGATTTCCTTTTCCAAGGATGCATTCAGTGGGATGGCAACGTCACTATCTTCCTTTTCGTCTGTATACCATTCCAAGTTGGATAAATTAAAATCACCAGAAATTACCAAATTATCTTCGGACTTCAATTTTGCTGCTACCTCACGAATTGCATTCATATTCGCCTCATAAACTGCGACAGGAGAATCAGGACGTATGTACAATTCAATTAGAAAAACATTCCTGTCTTTCAATGGCAGGATAACGCAAACTTGTTCAGCGCCATACTGCTCGCCTGTGCTGACGAGTTCAGATTTCATTGTCCTATCAACAGCAATCAGTACACCTCCACCCCTTGTTTTAATTTTCCTTTGTTTTGATTCAGTTTCAATCGAGCGGTCACAGCGATACACATTAAAATTTGGAGGAAAAACTTCTGAAGAATCAATTGTGCCGTCAAGGCGAGTCTCGCAAAGCATAAATATTGCAAAATCCGAAGCGATTATGTCAGCGTTAAATTCAGCAAGTCTGGATCTCACTCCATTGATGTTTTGCGTGTGTATATTTTTCTTCAGTTCATGTAAATGTGTGCGGTGAAATGAATTATTGTTCACAAATGATGAGGCATGCCGTTCAAATGTGGTACTCCGTAAATTGGGTGTCGATATTGGTCGGAATGATAATTCTGCTGCGGATCGGTCCAATATTGCGGTAAAAAAGACGAAGACTGCTGATGTGGCCTGGCAATTTGACTGTTTTGTACAAAATGGCCATATTGGAAATTATCTGGAACACCGTATTGATATCTACCATCGACTCGGTAGTCCAAATTCATGTTTTGGTCACTATTCTGAAAAAATTGATTGTTATTATAACCATTCGAGTAGCCAAAATTGTCATTACATCTGATGTTTTTATTATTATTATTATTCTGCACCATACAGCGTTTCTTCGCCAGA
>NW_022597103.1:311-1554 GCF_009176505.1 Sitodiplosis mosellana | reverse complement strand
GTTCAATAAATAACTTCGTCGGTTTTCATTTTTGCGTTCATTTTTCTCAAGTATTGCCACATTTCGTAACTTTTTTTCGCAATCGATATTAATAATTGAATAATTTCAAGAACTCCGAATGTGAATCATTTTGTGATTTTTTTTTCGCAATTGACTATTTGTTAAAATAGTTTAAGGACTTTTAAAATAAGTTTTGTGACAATAAACAAATACACATAAAAATAAATGAAAAACTACAATATCAAACAAACCGGTGAAATTTTTTTTCATTTGAAGAACGGAACGTCTATTTTGTTTGTTTGATTTTTTTTTCGTTTTCAGGATTTTGATTTATCTACCTTTTTAACCTTCAAACCGTAAATTGGGCACTGTGTGCCCAAAACCAACTTTGAATGCTTATATCTTAATTATTTCTTATCATAAATTAATAAAACAACTATGGTTCGATTCGTTGAACATTTGGCTACAAAAATTGCGTTAACATACCCACATACGCGCACTAGCTTACCACATATGCGCGTAACATCTATTGACTAGATCGAGAGGAGAGTATGTGAAAAAATTCTAATATATTTTGAAAGAGGAGAGTATGTTTTCTGATGATTCTGTTGGCGTTAAAGTAGAGTATGTTGTAGCACCGTCTAGCGTCTGCGGCCTTCACGGTTTTCGCGCAACTGATAGGAGATAACAACATGGTGTCTTCGGCAAAGTTGTAGTACTCGAGGTCTTCTATAACATTGCTGAAGACATCTATCTCTTATCTCTTATCAGTTGCGCGCAAATCGCGCACATAAAAAAGCAAATTTTATATAGAACTTTTTTGTTCTTATCATTTTTCGCGCTTTTCGCGGAACTGATAAGAGATAAGAGATAACTGACTTCAGCATTGTTATAGGAGACCTCGAGTGCTACAACTTTGCCGAAGACACCAAGTTGTTATCTCTTATCAGTTCCGTGGAAACCGTGGAAAACCGCAAGGACCCGCCAAAAATGAACATACTCGCCTTTAACCATTTTTGAGTCGAAAGAAACTTACTCTTCTCTTTCATAACAAAGTCAGATGAACTTACTCTCCTCTCGATCTAGTCAATAGACATGTGTGATACGCTATACGTGAAATGGGTGCCGGAGTGCCCATATACATTTTTCGACAAATTGCGTATAAAAATTAATGTGGGAACTATGAAATATACATCATTGGAAAGATCTTGAACAGTACATGTAATTTGAGTTATAAAACATC
>NW_022597103.1:0-211 GCF_009176505.1 Sitodiplosis mosellana | reverse complement strand
CGCAGTCGAAAAATTGTATACGCACACTTGACGTCTGTCAAACTCTCAAAACATGTGTGATACGTAAAATGGGTGCCTGAGTGCCCATATGCATTTTTCGACAAATTGCGTATAAAAATTAATGTGGGAACTATGAAATATACATCATTGGAAAGATCTTGAACAGTACATGTAATTTGAGTTATAAAACATCAAAATCGATCATCATTTT
>NW_022597102.1:447-6520 GCF_009176505.1 Sitodiplosis mosellana | reverse complement strand
ACAGCGACAAAATTGAATCAGTGCAACGCCAATTCACTATGTACGCTCGTCGTGAATACCCATCCGTGCATAACCAATACTCAATCACACCGTACGAGCAGCGATTGTCGGACTTGAACACGATTAGTCTTCGCCGTCGAAGTGTCAACGCGTCATTGACATTGGTAATATCATCAAAATACAATTTAAATTACTTGAATTATGAACATCTGCCCAAAATTTTTATCGATGGAAACCCAATTGAATTTATCGATTCAGCACGTGATTTGGGATACGAAATCAATCGAACAGCCACACAAGAGAATAATTATGGAGTAATAATGCAAAAAGCATATTATGCGCTCAATTCACTTCAACCTTTAAAAAAAATATTAAATCCAGAAATAAAATTGCAACTCATCAAATCTTTGGTTCTACCAATTATTGACTATATGGATATTGTATATCACGGGTTTGATGTGCATGGCACTATAAACGGAAGTGATCGTGTTGAGAAATTGCAAAATCATTGTATTCGATATATTAAGAACATTAAAAAAAATGAACATATAACGCCACACCGCAACAACTTGAAATTACTCACGCTTCTTGATCGTCGCAATCTCCATACTGCATGTATGATCTTTAAAATAATCAACAACAAAACACCCCCCTACCTCAGTTCATTTCTCGATCAAAACACAAACAACACGCGTTCACAAAACAAACTAATCATAAAAAAACCAAACTCTAATTATCATAAAACATCACTATCAGTAGGTGGACCAAAGCTATGGAATCAAATTCCTGAAGAAATTCGAACTGCCAATTCAGTCAATAGTTTTTGTAATCGATATAAAAAGTACCTGATTGCAAAGCAAATTAATGAAGTACAAAGCAATCCATAAATTATTTTATTTTTAAATTTAAAAGAAATGTATTTTAAAGAAGAAGCAAGAATGTAATATTAGATCTAAGACCCATGTAATTGGCCTTCGGGCAGCATGTTAGCGAATCATTGCACGCGAACATTATGTACGCAGATTCGTTAGCCGAATACGATAAATAATAAATAAATAAATAAATAACATCATCAACGGTAACGCTAACTGTCCAACTGTTAGTGACCAAGTCTCATTCCATCATGGCCGTTCGTTGAGACACAGTGAGCAATTCAAGGTCAATGACAAGCACATGAAGTTGATGCGCGAGGCTCCAATTCCTCAAATGTGCAAAATGGCGAACATGGTGCCACAATTGTTCACAACAGCTACCTCGAAGACGAATTTTGCATCAACGGTTCGCAAAATGGCGGACACCACTTTTGGATTGCTTTGCAAACTTGTTGAAAATGTGAATAAGACATTATAGTTCGTAGATGTAAGACAATGGAAATGTGAACCAAGCGCTATGCGCTGTCAAAGTGAACACTGTCAATGTGTCAATTATACTCGCTCTCTTTTTCATCAAGCACTGAACAAGGAAGGTTGTTTTATTGCAACGCTCGCGCTGCACATTATTTATTTAGATAAAAGATATTCACTTTCATCAGGTTATGGTTAGCCCATCAAGCAATTTAAGCAACCAATTTCAATAAATTAAGTCTTTTTGAATTAGCAGCGACTGATATTTTCCGCGATTTTGTTGAAATTTTGGGATATTTTTTCGTTTTTTTGGGACTTGAAAAATTCAACACGAGGTTGAATCGGCGAAACCGTGTGAAGTAAAATCGGTTTGAACTGCAATTGAGCAAAGTTAGATCTCAGCATTTTTTTTGGCAATTCAGTTTTTTTTTTCAAAAGCAAAAATGTCGGCGCATACAATCCAAATAGAAAAACTGAAAGGTCGGGAAAATTTCAGTATTTGGAAGAGAAGCACAAAAAGTTATTTAGTCATAAAGGGCTTGTGGAAATACACTCAAACGGTACTCAGTTCGAGTGCTTCAGCGGACGACAAAGACAAAGACTTGAAAACGTTGTCCGAAATGACATTGCTCATCGATCCGTTAGTGTATTCGCATATTGATGGTAAAGAAACTGCGAAAGAAGCGTGGGATGCACTTGAAACAGCATTGAGTGAAAATGGCTCAGGTCAGAAAGTTGCTTTGTTGAAGAAATTTACTCGAATGAATCTCACCGATTTCGATAGCATGGAACAATATGTCACTGAAATGTTAACAATGAGTTCGCGTGTGAAAAATTCTGGTTTGCCGCTCGACGACAAAGTGATAGCATCGGTTATGCTAAGCGGTTTGCCACCCGAATTTGACGCGTTTGTCGTGACGATTGAAAACACAAAAGAGTTAAGCATCGATTATGTGAAAACGACGTTAATGCAAGACCCTCGTATGGACCCGAAAACATCTGAAAGTGCGATGTTTTCTGTGAAAAAGACATTTAGGTGCCATTCTTGCAATAAAATTGGACATTTTTCGCGAAATTGCCCGCAAAAAAGCAAACAGAAGTCATCAAAAACGAATAAAAATCAAAACAAAAGTGAGAATGTTTTATTCGCTGCATTAATGGCGCAAAATGACAGTCATCAAAATGATTGATTCGTCGATTCCGGTTGCACTTCAAATATGACAAACAACGGTTCATTTTTATCGAATAAAAAACAAGTGTTGAACAAAGAAGTGACTGTTGCGAACAACTCGAAGTTGCAAGCAAAATGTGCCGGCGATATAAAAATGTTATTGGATAACGGTAAAGACAAAACAAGTGCTACACACAAAGACGTGACATACGTTCCGAATTTGTGTACAAATTTGCTTTCTGTGAGTCGTACGGCAGCGAATGGAAATAAAATTGTGTTTGAAAACAATACATGTGAAATTTTCAACAAAAACCGAGATCTCATTGGAACTGCGTCGCTTGTGAACGGACTTTATCGTCTTAACTGTGAATACGATATCGACGAACGGAAAAATGACACTGCTTTGCTCGCTAGTGATAATCATGAGCTGTGGCACAGAAGATTAGGCCACATTTGCGACGACAATTTAGTGAAAGTGAAAAATGCTTCGACTGGAATGATTTTTTCGACAAAAAAAAGTGAACCATGTGTTGTTTGTGTCAAAGGCAAGCAAACAAGAAAATCATTCAAAGAAATTGGGAAGCGTGCCCAAAATGTGCTTGACTTAGTGCATTCCGATTTGTGTGGACCTTTTGAAACAAAGTCACATTCGGGTGCAAGCTACATGTTCGTTCTTGTGGATGATTTTAGTCGAAAAGTTTTCGTGATTCCATTGAAAAGAAAATCTGAAGTAACCGACGAATTTAAGAAATTCAAAGCTCTCGTGTAGAATCAGTGTCAGAGAAAAATTAAGGTGCAACGCACGGACAATGGAACTGAGTACTGTAATCGTGAGTTGGATGATTTTCTTGCGAAAAATGGAATCAAACACGAAAAAACAGCGCCGTACACACCTGAGCAAAACGGTGTTGCTGAAAGGATCAATCGAAACATCGTTGAGCGCGTTCGTTGTATGCTTGTGGATGCCGGTTTGAATAAGAAGTTTTGGGCTGAAGCTGCTGTAACAGCTGGATATTTGCTGAATCGGATCCCAACAAGAGGCAATTGTGAATCGCCAGAAGAACGCTGGACGAATGAAAAGCAGGACTTGACTCATTTGAAAGTTTTTGGGTGCAAAGCCATGGTGCACGTACCAAAAAGCAAACGCCGAAAACTTGACGTGAAATCAAATGAATGTATTCTCATGGGATACAGCAATGAGTCAAAAGCATATCGATTGTTTGATCCGAAGACTAGGAAAATTGTCACGAGCCGAGATGTTATCTTCTTCGAAAAAAATAAGAAGGTAATTGAAAATGAAATCGAAACTAATCCATCTTTGTCATCAATAGTTTTGACGTTTGGCGATGAATTGAAAGACAATGTCAATTCAGGGGAAGAAGTTGAGTTGAATGAATTGAGCATTGTGTCAACAGCAGCAGCAACAGTTGAGGAGCCAGCGGATGGACCGTCTGCTGAGGTGCCAACTGCAACCCAACCAGCAACAGTTGAGGAGCCAGTGACTGACCAGTCCACTGAGGTGCCAACTGCAACCGATTCAACCGTGGATGCAACCATCGACTCATCGACTGTGACAGCTGAAAGCGAAAGTGATTATTCGACCGCAAGTTCAACGAATTTGGACTTATCAACACTTTCGAATGCAACGGATGTGTACGATGACACATTGCATGACAGAATGTTTGTGCCAGATGAAAGTACTGAAGTTTTGGCCAACGTTCGACAATCAATTCGTACTGCATCAACGCCACGACCAGACTATCGGCCACCACAGTACAATTTCAACGTAACTGAATCATATCCATGTGATCCATTGACGTATGATGCAGCAATGTCGAGAGACGATTCGGCATTGTGGAAGAAAGCTATGAGAAGTGAGCTTGATTCGTTGAAGGCTAATGGTACTTGGACGTTAGTCGATCTCCCAAACGGAAAGAAACCCATCAATTGCAAATGGGTGTTCAAAACAAAGCGCGATGCAAGTGGAAGTGTCGAGAAGTATAAAGCCCGTGTCGTGGCAAAGGGTTACACGCAAGTCCAAGGAGTGGACTACAAAGAAACATTCGCACCGGTTGTGCGATACACAACGATTCGTCTCTTGATTGCCATTGCCGCCAAATTCAAGTTACGAATGCAGCAAATGGATGCTGTGACTGCATTTCTCAACGGAGAACTCACCGAAGACATTTACATGCGTCAAACGAAAGGTTCTGAAGATGGAACCAAACGCGTATGTAAACTACAGAAGGCATTGTACGGCTTGAAACAATCGAGTCGAGTTTGGAATCAAACACTCAACAAAACTCTGTTGGATTTCGGACTGAAGCGTAGTGAAATCGATCAATGTGTATATTTTCTTAACAGTGGCAAGAAAATGCTTATCGTTGCAATTTACGTTGATGATTTGCTGATTTTCAGCAACGATGAAACGCTTGAAAAACGATTGAAGATCGAACTGTCGAAACACTTTGAGATGAAAGACTTGAGTGAAGCCAATTCAATCTTGGGAGTTCGTATCACACACGACAAAACAGATCTCAGTATTTCGATCGATCAAACGCATTACATTGCTGAAGTACTCAACCGCTTTGGCATGGCTGAGTGCACCCCAATCAGTACACCGATAGACGCAAATGAAAAACTGTCTTCAAGCAAATGTCCAACCGATCCAGCTGAGATTGAAGAAATGTCGAAGAAGCCGTACATGGAAGCAATCGGAAGCTTGTTGTTTGCTTCACAAATCACCCGACCAGACATCACATATGCCGTGAACCAACTCAGTCGATTTGGTAAAAATCCAGGAAAATCACATTGGGCTGGCGTAAAACGAGTGATGCGCTATTTAAAAGGAACTATCGACAAGCGTCTCACATATCGTTGTGAATCAACAGAAATAATTGGCTACTGTGACGCTGATTATGGAGGTAATTTTGATACTAAACAAACAACAACTGGATATGTTTTTTTATTTCAAGATGCAGCCATTGCTTGGAATTCGAAACAACAAAAACGTATCACACTGTCGACCACTGAGTCAGAGTACGTTGCGATGGTGGCTGCCTCAAAAGAATCGATCTGGCTCAAAAGAATTGAAGTTGAGCTAATTCCATCGACACCGACACTCATGGTGCTGAACTGCGACAACAAAAGCGCGATGGACAAGGCCATCAACAACTCATATTCAGATGCAGCGAAGCATGTCGACATTAAACTCAAATACTTGCACCAGAGAATCAACGAAAAGGAAATCGAACTGCGTCACGTACCCACACAGGAAATGTTAGCGGACGCACTCACAAAAGGAGTACCAAAATTCAAACTAGAGTACTTTTGCCGTGAATTAGGTCTAAATTTATTCAAATGTTTTTTTGGCTTGATACCTTTTGTTTCAAATCGATGCATTTTTTCGCATTCAGTTAATTTTTTTACAAATACAGTACATTTTTTGATTCTCTTCTGCAAAATGAAAACTTAAAGTTAACGTAATGGCATCAAGTTCACTTTGAACGAAAAATAATATTTTCTTCTTGAATAAAATTTGAAATGAAATTTTGTTAGA
>NW_022597102.1:0-347 GCF_009176505.1 Sitodiplosis mosellana | reverse complement strand
TAAGACAATGGAAATGTGAACCAAGCGCTATGCGCTGTCAAAGTGAACACTGTCAATGTGTCAATTATACTCGCTCTCTTTTTCATCAAGCACTGAACAAGGAAGGTTGTTTTATTGCAACGCTCGCGCTGCACATTATTTATTTAGATAAAAGATATTCACTTTCATCAAAACTCAAATGACTACCTGGCCGCCTTGTCAATTTTTCATCCAGGTAACCTCATTTTTTTGTATATGTTCTCTACGATAACACCTTGATACTGCCCACATTAATGATGAAATTGCGATTTTCATGTTGCCGTTAAACCCGACCCATGATCTCAAGCGGACGAACCCATCAAGGACAA
>NW_022597101.1:482-1056 GCF_009176505.1 Sitodiplosis mosellana | reverse complement strand
CAGATTCAGGAAGCCGCCATACGAATGCCGACTGCTTGAATTACAAATGATTACGCTGCAAGAGCGGAGAAAGATAGCACAAATATCACTTGTCCACAATGTGATATGTGGAAATACTTCATCGAAATACATATTGAGCAAAATAAGTTTTAAAACACCGCGACATTGGACAAGAAACTCAGATTTCCTTTCATTACCGACGCATCACAATTGCTATTCCAAGTTTGAACCTATCAATTATATGTTGAACACATACAATGAATTTTATAAATACTTTGTTCCTATCAAACCGCCTAATTTACCAGATGAATGTAATATTACTACTATTCCGAATTGTGATACTTATTTAATTGATTTTAACACAAGTACAAATACTGTAGAACAGAGAGTAGCTGATTATTTTAGGTATCCGGATAAAACGCAGAAAATAAAAACGCAGAAACGACAAAACGCAGAAAAAAAAAACACAGAAAAAAAACGCAGAGAGACAAAACGCAGAAAAAAAAACGCAGAAAAAAAACGCAGAGAGACAAAACGCAGAAAAAAAAACGCAGAAAAAAAACGCAGAAAGACA
>NW_022597101.1:0-382 GCF_009176505.1 Sitodiplosis mosellana | reverse complement strand
AAAAAACACAGAAAAAAAACGCAGAGAGACAAAACGCAGAAAAAAAACGCAGAAAAAAAACGCAGAAAGACAAAACGCAGAAAAAAAACGCAGAAAAAAAAAACACAGAAAAAAAACGCAGAGAGACAAAACGCAGAAAAAAAAACGCAGAAAGACAAAACGCAGAAAAAAAAACACAGAAAAAAAACGCAGAGAGACAAAACGCAGAAAAAAAACGCAGAAAAAAAACGCAGAAAGACAAAACGCAGAAAAAAAACGCAGAAAAAAAACGCAAAAAAAACACAGAAAGACAAAACGCAGAAAAAAAAACACAGAAAGACAAAACGCAGAAAAAAAAAACGCAGAAAAGACAAAACACAGAAAAATGAAAAATTTGATTTTT
>NW_022597100.1:942-2728 GCF_009176505.1 Sitodiplosis mosellana | reverse complement strand
ATGGAAACTACCGTTTATGTTAATGTATTTGCAAGTATTGTAAATTATTTTTTCTTATGTCTTTCGGTCTCTACTAAATTACAAATTCATAACTACCAACAGGGACTTGTTAGATTAGACGTAAAACTTTTCTTCAATGTATCACCTCTGGATAAATTGAATGATGACTTTTGCAGTCATTAGGGCCGTCACTACAGTGTTAACGCTTCAGTTGGTCTTTAATTTTTTACACGTTTAAGTTAGGCTATTTTGGACCGTTTACATTTCGGCTACCTATGCATTTCCATGTATTGATTAGGTTATCTTGTGTCAATGCTTTTTAGACCAAATTGTTATACCAATCGAGAAAGACTATTACAACTATTTATTGTATAAAATTACCATATATTGTACAAACACAAAAAGATCAGGTTTTTCACGACTCTTGGAGTCGTTTTCCTGCAAACCAAAATATTCAGCCACTTTTTGGCGGTGTATAAATAAATAAATAAATAAATAAATCTTGCGCTGGCCTACAATTCTTAAAAACATGCAAAAGATATGGTTTTTTGTGCTTAATTTGAGTCTTACTAGAGGTTTTAGATAAGAAAACTGCCGAAAAACGGGATTTTTCATGACAATTTCACATAGAATGTGAAAGTTAGATACTGAGGGTTCTCATAAAATCATATTTTTGCAAATTCCGACTCAAAAATGGTTCAAAGTGCTTGGTTTTCATTACTGATTTACGTTTTTTTATTGATTTGCTTCAAAATTTTGCGTGAAAAATACTTAAACTGCGCATTTAAAAGTTAAATTTTGAGAATATATACGAAAAATGATACTTTTACCTGTTTGGACCCAAAAATAGTCCGAAGTAGCTATGTTATATTGCTGATTTGAGTTTCTTTGGTCATTTTTCACTACTTTTGACCCGTTCGTCACATGGATTTGCATGAAAAAGCAAAAAACCAAGTACAAGTAAATTTTGAAAATCCTCTGCAAAGCAAATTTTTCAAATGACCATAATTTTCTTATATGGAACCAATTCGACAAAACCCTTTTGAGAGTTTTCATGTCTCATGGGCCTCTCTAAATTTTGATATATCCGCTCTGGGTTAGGCAACTTTGACTTTTTTTTGTCGCACAGTGTTAAAATGAAGAAGTTTGACACGACTGATGAAACAAAAAAAGATCACGCTGAACTACGTCGTGAGTATAAAAAGAAATATCGTTCTGCTTTTAGGAACTACAAACTCGAGATGGAACAATTGATAAATGATGATCCACCGAAATTCTTCGAATATGTCAGAACATGCAATAATACCAATAACGATCTTCCAAATGAAATGGAATATGATGGCAAAAAATGCTCCGACCCATACGAAATTGCCAATTCATTCGCAACACACTTTGGAAAAGCATATACACAACCGATTGATGGATCCGAAGCAAGCTATGATGAAAATGATCCGATCAGAGAGTAAAATAAGAAATTTTTCTGACTACCGAATTTTTTTGTTGAGTACATCTAGTGATGGCTTCGAACGTTCGTTCGTTCGTTCGACAATTTAAAAAAAATATTTTTTGTTCGTTCGTTCGTTCGACAATTAAAAAAAAAAATTTTTTATTCGTTCGTTCGTTCGACAATTTTTAAAAATATTTTTTTGTTCGTTCGTTCGTTCGACATTCATTTTGTTCGATGTTCGGTCCGAACAAAGTTTTTTTTATTTCGAAATCTCCCGAATAAAATTGGTATAACTATGAAAAATTATAATAAAAGCTAATAAAAGCATGAGCTGTAACG
>NW_022597100.1:0-842 GCF_009176505.1 Sitodiplosis mosellana | reverse complement strand
CTTGACTACCGGTTTTGTGCTTGAATCACGCTTATTTTACTCCCTGGATCCGATATTGATTGACCGATGTACAAATTTCCCACGTATCAATGTCACTGAGGAATTAGTTATGGAAAAAATCCACGATTTACCAAACAATTTGGTGTCTGGTCCCGACGGAATACCGAATATGTTCATCAAAAACTGCATTCACACATTGCTGAAGCCAATAACACACATATTGCGTGAATCGTTAAATTCTGGTTGTGTACCGAACACATGGAAACGCTCTTATGTAAGACCAGTGCACAAAAGTGAAGCTAAGTACAAAATTGAGAACTATCGTGGAGTAGCACTGCAATGCATAATACCTAAATTGTTGGATTCGATAATAGCAAATCACTTGAATTATCACATGAGGAACATCATCGATAGCAGCCAGCATGGTTTTGTCAAAGGAAAGTCAACAATAACGAACCTGGCCGAATTTACATCATATACACTGATCGGCATGCAACATGGAATCCAAACTGATGCAATATATCTCGACCTTGCTAAAGCGTTTGACTCGGTTGACGTGAAACTGCTCATACACAAGCTGAAAATTATTGGATTGAATGAGCAAATACTGGAATGGATAAAGTCATATCTAAGTGAACGTCAACAAATAGTAAGATTGAATGGAGCCATGTCTACTCCCGTTGAAGTAACATCGGGAACAGGTCAGGGATACCCGATTGGAGCGACACTGTTTGTTCTGTTCATCATTGATCTTCCCCATTGCATAGTCAACTCCAACTTACAATCGTTTGCCGATGACACTCGCTTTTCAATGCAAATAAAGCAAGTCGATGATTGCCTAG
>NW_022597099.1:2304-3015 GCF_009176505.1 Sitodiplosis mosellana | reverse complement strand
ACGTTTTCGGACGGACGGACAATTTTTTGTCCGAAATTTGTCCGAAATTTGTCCGAAAATTTCAATGAAACTAAAAACACGTTTTTCCCGTCCGTTCGCCAAAAATTTTAATTTTTCAACAAATGGTTCGCGTATTTAACGCTAATAATATTCCGACGGATGATCGTATCTTGATAAGTACTTTCTTCTGATACTTCTTAATGAAAATTGTATGAAGAAAAATTCTCAAAACTAATAAGAAAATTAATCAAACTATTTGTTCTTGTGTAAATGTTGTGTTGAATATTAAAAGAGCATAGAAATGTTTCGATTCTCAAATATTACAGTAACTTTTCATTTTTATTCATATTTAACACCGCCAATCACTGGCTGAAGTGGATTTTGTACAATGTTAGTATATAATTTGTACTTATAGTTGTCATATGAGCATAAAAATTTAGTCTAAACGTTTTGACACAAAATAACTTAACCAATACATGGAAAGGAATAGTTAGCCGAAATGTAAACGGTTCAATAAAGCCTTACTTAAACGTGTAAAAAATGAAAGACTCATTGAAGCGTTAACATTGTAGTGACGGCCTTAATGACTGCAAAAGTCGGTCGATTTTTGTTCAAAGGTACGTACGGCTTGAAATAGTTTTGTGCGCACGAATTTTCATTTTTTTCGGACGGACGGACGGACAACTTCTTGTCCGTTGACAGCTTTATTTT
>NW_022597099.1:0-2204 GCF_009176505.1 Sitodiplosis mosellana | reverse complement strand
AACTTTATGTGTTGCTTGCATAGATTGACGTTTTTTTTTTTTAAATACAATCAAGTAGCAGTTCAAGATCGTTCAAAATATACAAGATTTCAAACTGAGGCGAATTCGAGAGAGTGATTGTCAAATATGAGAAAACACAGCGTCGCGTTAAATGAACCATTTGTTGAAAAATTGAAATTTTTGGCGAACGGACGGGAAAAACGTGTTTTTGTTTCATTGAAATTTTCGGACAAATTTCGGACAAAAAATTGTCCGTCCGTCCGAAAACGTTATTATTTATTTATTTATTTATTTCACCGCCAAAAACTGGCTGAATATTGGGTTTTGCAGGAAAATGACTCCAAGAGTCATGAAAAACCTGATCTTTTGTTTTTATACAATTTAGTTTAGTTTAGTTTAGTTTGATTTTTACGTACATTGACAAGAGTAAATATATTCCATTAAAATAAATAACAGGTCAAAAAAACAATCACCAACTCAATGGATGGCTATATCACAGTCAATGTTGCTAAATTTACGATAAATTAGTATAAAAATCACAGTTTTGCCTCAATAATTCTATACATTTAGTAAGGATGTAAATACGATTTTTCAGTACTTTAAACTAAAGACTTGGCTGTGCTCTTTTCGTACTGATGAAATGAAGCTTGCGCGACTGGTTGAATTTTTGAATGGAACGGCCACTTTGTTTGCGTATTTGCACAATTGTGGCATTTGAGCTCTAATCTGTTTATCCATCAGATTGTCCTTGATCTTTAGGTAGTTAGTGTGGCGCAAGGTACGAATGGACAGTTTGCGTATCCATTCACGATATCGTAAGTAAATACAATTGATGCATTTACTCTCCTTCTTTCTAAAGAAGTCATATTCAGGGCTTCGAGCCGCTTGTTGTATTCGGTGATATTATACCCGTTGGCCACTGATCGATACTCTCTTCTGGCAAACTGAGTAAATTTCCTCAAAACACTCTCGATTTTGTCGATATGTACGGCATAAGTTGGTAGCCATACGACGTTACAGTACTCGAGATGAGACTGAACCAATGCGTAATATAGTGTTTTTAGCGTCTGAACATCGGTGATGTCGTAGCAAAATCTCCTGATAAAACCAAGGGCAGCCGTTGCTTTCGATGTAATTGCGTCGATGTGCTTGACAAAACTGAGCTTCTGGTCAATGATGACGCCGAGATCCTTGTGGTCCGAAACGCGCTTGAAGGTAAAATCACCATATTTGTAATTAGTATCGATGATATCCTTCCTTTTCGTGGTGATTGTAAGGACGGCGCATTTGTCAAGGTTCAGGTGCAAATTGTTTACGTCGCACCAAACCTTTAGTTTGTCGATGGCCCTCTGTAGCACTGCAGCATCGATGCTCGAGTGGATGATTTTGGCGATTTTTACATCATCGGCGAATAAGGAAATGAACACGTCGTCCATTTCGTCCACTATGTCATTTATGAACAACAAAAATAGTGTGGGTCCGAGATGACTTCCCTGTGGTACGCCAGATGATACGCTGAATTCGTTCGAGTCGCTGTTTCCATACTTGACGAATTGCGTTCTGTTTGACAGGTATGATTCAATCCAAGCAAGAAGATTGTCTGGTAGATTGAACGATCTGAGTTTCAGAATCAATCTCTTGTGGTTAACTCTGTCAAACGCTTTACTGAAATCCGTGTAGAGAACGTCCACTTGCGCACCTGAATTTATGCCTCTCTGGGCATAGTAGGTAAATTCGGTGAGATTAGATGCAGTGGATCTGGATTTCATAAAGCCGTGTTGCTTTTTGGTGATTTTGTCCTGTATCAGTGACAGAAGTTTGACGTTCACCAAATGCTCAAAGAACTTCGCCACAGTTTGGAGCTTTGCAATGCAACGATAATTTTCAATCTTTGATCTCGCCCCCTTTTTGAAGATGGGTGATACACTCGAGCGCTTCCATTTGTCAGGAAATTGGCCAGTTACCAATGATTCGTTGAAAATCTCAGTGAGTGGAGCCGCCAAATGACTCGCACAGTTTTTCAATATCAACGGGTGCATACCATCGGGACCCGTACCTTTCTTTGTGTTCACGGCTTGTAGCTCTTCAAGCACAAAATTGATGTCGAGCTGGAAATCCTCAGTTTGCTGTGACTCATCGGTAGGCGATTGTTGAACGCCTTGAGACGTTGAGTCATCGTAGTTACTACTGAAGAAATTAGCAAA
>NW_022597098.1:380-3264 GCF_009176505.1 Sitodiplosis mosellana | reverse complement strand
AAAAAAAAACTTAAATCAGGAGAATTTTGGCCCAGATCGGGAATTTGGTCCAATAATCGGGAAGGCGGGAATCGTGATGAAAATCGGGAAATTCCCGCCTAGAAATCGGGAATGGGAGGTCTAGTTATGTGCGATTGTGAATGAACAGGATTGTTCATGTATCGAACAGCAAACGGCATTTTGTGCACACGCAGCACAGCGAAGTGACTGTGATGGAAAAATTGAATTTTTGATGGATTCTGGTGCGACACAGAACATGGCCAACGATGAACGGTATTTCAGCAGTTTGGAAAACATCGAAGACGTCAACATTTCAGTCGCAAAGAAGAATCAAAGCATCGTTTCGAAGCAACGCGGTAATATTTACATCAAAACGTTGCATAATGGTGACACGTCACCGAAAAAGATGGAAAACGTTTTGTTTGTGAAGGATCTGCAATACAACTTGTTGTCAATCAGAAGTCTGACCAGAAAGGGTTATCGTGTTGTGTTTGAAGGAGATGAATGCACAGTGTCAATCGATGGGAAAACCAAATTCGTCGCGAATGCGGATGGAAATTTGTACAAAACGATATTTCACATTGATCGGAACTTTTTCGCTGGTGTCTCAGGTGAGAACAATTTAAATAAAAATCCACAGCTATGGCATTACAGATTGGGACATTTGAATGCAACTGACATGAAGAAGATGATCAGCAAGCAAATAGTCAGTGGTTTGGAGCAGGTCGAAATCGATACGGAACCAAGCGTGTGCAAACCATGTGTTTATGGAAAGCAAACGAGAGCATCGTTTCCGAAGAACAAAAATCTTCGTTCATCTCGTGTTTTGGAATTAATTCACAGTGATGTTTGTGGTCCGATGCGAACGACAGCTCATGATGGTTCGAGATACTTTGTATCGTTTACTGATGACTATTCAAGAGCTTCATGCATGCAAAAAGTGAAGTGTTGGAAAAATTCAAGGAATATCAGGCAATGGCTGAGGCATTTCATGGTGTGAAAATTGCGAAAGTAAGAGCCGACAATGGTGGGGAATACATTCCGAATGAATTCAAGCAGTATTGCAGGGACAAAGGTATTCGAATGACACACACGGTTCCATACACACCAGAAATGAATGCTGTGTCTGAACGCTTGAACAGAACGCTTTTGGATAAAGCGAGAACAATGATTTTGTCAAGTAAAATGGATCACAAGTTTTGGAATGAAGCGGTGTTGACGGCGAATTACTTAAAAAATCGATCCGTGACAGCAGCGGTTGGTGAGCAGTTTGTTTCGAAAACACCTGCTGAAATTTGGTTCAACCAGAAACCGAATTTGTCACATCTGCGTATTTTTGGTTCAGAGTGCTTCAATAACATACCATCGAATAATCGATCGAAGTTTGAAGCAAGAGCAACGAAGTGTTTGATGTTGGGTTATGCTGCGTCAATGGGAACGTATCGACTTTGGGATACAACGAAAAACAAATTGGTTTTCGGACGACACGTAACATTCAACGAGGCTTCTGTATTGAAGCAAGTAAAACTGGTTGACATATCAGTTTCAGAGGCGGCATCCAGGCCGCGCTAGCGTCCTATCTAAATACATTATAATGAATAAGTACAAACTAATACATATGCATTTCTACTATGAATACGTTTCATGCTATGTGTTTTAATTTCATTTAATTTTGAAAATTGAAAAAAAAAATATTTCTCGACAAATCATATTTTAAAACATCATTGCAATAAAAAAAAACTTCCAAGTAAGAATGAATATATTGATATTGAGTAAGAAAATTCGGTGAAATCGGTGAAATACTTGAATCAAACATAAACGTTTGAAAAACGTACGACGCGCGCCAAAGCATAAGTGATGTCAAAGTGTGTACAAAGAGTGAAGCAATAGTGCGTTTAATGCTATGTGCTATAGTGTCTCTGTTGATGTTGATCGCTGACGTTTATAGTGGTAGGCGGCATCGAACAATGATTGCAGTGAAAATGAACAAGCAGATGACAACGATTTGCTGACGGACGATGAGTCGGAGGAGACATTCCACGACACCGATACGGATGGTGCCGGTAACCGCAATTCAACGATCGACAACGCCAATTTGGACGGCGTTGGTAACCGCAATACATCGATCCACGATGCTAACATGGACAGCATCGGTGACAACAGAGATAAAATCAACAGTGCCAAAAAGGATCGCACTGGTAACGTCGAACGAGATATTCCACGGAAAAGTGAGCGAAATCGACGGCCGCCGGAAAGATACGGCGATTGGGCAAGCATGACTGAATGTGCATCATGCATTATTTTAAGAAATTTTCAGAGCTGCCCATTTTCAAGAAAATTTAAGTAAAACTGCCCATTTTTGAGTTTTGAGCTGCTTAGAGCAGCCCATTTTCAAGAAAATTTAAGTTAAACACTGTCCATTTTTGAGTTTTGAGCTGCCCATTTGGGATTTAGAACTGCCCAAATGGGCAAGAGCTGCCCATTAAAATAATGCACATTGTGCATTGTCAGCTGAAGTCACAGAATTGGGTGAATTTGCATTATCGGCTGAACAGTTTGTTGAAAATGATCCGATGACGATGGATGAGGCGAAAAATCGAGACGATTGGCAATATTGGAAAGATGCCATTGACAGTGAGTACAGCTCTTTGATAAAGAATGGAACTTGGACTGTTTGCGATTTGCCGAAAGATCGAAAAGCCATCACAAATAAGTGGGTCTTTAAACTGAAGAGAAAGGCCGATGGAAGCATTGACAAATACAAAGCACGACTCGTCGCTCGTGGTTTTACGCAGAAGTTTGGATTTGATTACAGTGAAACTTATGCTCCGGTTGCCAAACTGGTGACATTGAAGATTTTGCTGTCAATTGCAAATCAGAATGA
>NW_022597098.1:0-280 GCF_009176505.1 Sitodiplosis mosellana | reverse complement strand
GCCTGTATGTGAAGGAGCAAAATGGAACGCTCGTGTATGTGTTGCTGTATGTCGACGATATTTTGGTGTTTTGCAGCGACATGAAGATCATTAACACCATCAAGAAGCTGTTATCGAAGGAATTCGAAATGACTGACATGGGAAAAGTGGGCACTTTCTTGGGCATGCACATTGAACAAGACATGAAGAGCAGAACGATTGTGCTGAGTCAGTCGAAATATTTGGAGAAAGTGTTGCAGAAATTCGGCATGCAAGATTGCAAACCAAAGGCAACGCCAAT
>NW_022597097.1:398-5242 GCF_009176505.1 Sitodiplosis mosellana | reverse complement strand
GAGCAATATTTTGGACGCAACGTTAAAAGACTTTATCGACGATAAATGCGATGGCGCAAATTCGACAGCATCAGAAATCAGTAGCATCGAAAATGGAAATAACAATAATCAGTCCAACGCTCAATCATCTGCAACTAATGAAGTTCCAAACAACGAGCCAAACAACGAAAGCGGAGAAATTCTCAAATTGCTGTACACGGACATCTACAATTTGATCAAATCTTCGCAAGAAATGCGCTCAAACCAGAGAAACGGAATGATTAAAGCTCAATTGGAATTGCTACGAGAAACATGGAGCACATTTCGTTCTCACTACTACACGCTGCGCGCAACAAGCAACCGAATTAGCATGCAAATCAATATGCAAGCTCTACAAAAAAAATACACCAGTGCAATCGGACACTTGAATGAAATTTCATGCAGCGACCACAACAACTCCGATTTACCAAAACTAAAAATACCGGAATTCAGCGGAAAACGCGACGAGTGGCGCACCTTCATCGATTTATTCAACAAAATTGTGCACGAAAAAAACATCAGTACATCATACAAAATGGAACACCTGAAAGCGAATCTCAAGGGGCAAGCTGCAAGATTGGTAGCGGATTTAACAACGGCTGATCAGTACGAGGCGTGCTTGCAGGTACTATACAAACGCTATGATAACAAACGACAACAGTTCGGTGAGTATATAGATAAGTTGTTGCAGTTACCAAGACATAAAAGTGAAAACAGCCACGAGCTTCGCACTATGCACGATATTTGCACCGAAACAATGTTAGCAATAAAAAACTTGGGCATCAACACCGAAACATGGGATGCACTAATTTGTCATATTTTAACGAAAAAGTTACACGACGATACGGTAAAACACTACGAGTGTCAACTACGCAACGTTCGCGAAACTCCGAATTTGTATGTCAGAAATTTTTGGCAAAAAGCGTGAACGAACGAAGTCAATTTATAAGATCTAAGGGCATTTGTGCAAATTGTTTATCTGGTTCACATAGCAAAGTCATTGAATGTAAAAGTAAATTTACTTGTAAAACGTGTAACAAAAAACATCATTCATTACTGCATTTCGATTCAGTTAAATCAAATGTTGCGAAAATTTCGGACTATCAAGCATCGAACGATGAACACGAAAATGATAATTCAGTAGTATCAGCAAATTCTTCAGCATCGAATTCGCGTGTATTATTAGCTACGGCATTAATTAGCGTGAAAGGTAAAAATAACGAAAAATATGCACTTCGTGCTCTGATCGATCAAGGATCGCAGAGCGCGTTCATCACCGAATCAGCAATGCAATTGCTCAAACTAAAAAGAATAAAACAAAAAACTTGTGTAAGTGGAATAACAAAAGAAAATCAGGTGTGCAATTACATTGTTGACTTGCACATTTCGCCTCGATTCACTTCAAATTTTGTTTTGAATACAACTGCAATTGTATTAAAAAGTTTGGTAAATTTATCACGAAATGAAAATGTTTTTAACAAATCATTCTCACATTTGAACAATCTTCATTTCGCTGATCCTTCATACATTGAAGCTGGTCCGATAGACATTCTTCTCGGCGCAGCTGAATACGCACAAATCATAAAACCAGGTCTCATAAAAGGTTCTACAGACGAACCGATCGCCCAAAACTCTGAATTGGGTTGGATCATTTCGGGACCAACCAATTTTGATTCAGCCGTGGGAGCACAAGTAACAACGCTCATTTCAGTTGTCGACGTCGAACAACGTATATCTGAATTTTTCAAGCATGATGATATAAAAATCGACGATGACGAGTGCGCTCTCACTGAAGAAGAACAAATGTGTGAAAACCACTTTCAAGAAAACACTATTCGTTTGGAAAATGGAAGATATTGTGTCAAAATGCCATTCAAAAATGGAAAAAATGCACCAGATTTAGGAAACTCGCGAAAATGCGCCATTGCAACATTTTTGCAGCTTGAAAATCGATTCAAAAAAAATCCTAAATTGGCAGAGGAATATAAAAAATTCATTCACGAGTACATTGACCTAGGTCATATGGAACGATCGGTTTACAATCCAAATATCACATCGTATTATTTACCACATCATTGTGTAATACGAGATAGCACAACTACGAAACTTCGGGTAGTGTTCAATGGCTCTCAAAAAACTGACAACGGAAAATCTCTCAATGATGAACTTGCATTGGGTGCCATAGAACAAAAGGACATGTTAAGCATTCTAATCAATTTTCGCATTTACAAATATGCATTTACGGCTGACATTGAGAAAATGTACCGCCAAATTTTAATCGACGAAAGCCAAAGAGACTTGCAAAAAATCATTTGGCGTGATTCCCCTGAACTACCGCTTTCTGAATTTAGACTTATCACGGTCACATACGGCACCAGTCTCGCTCCGTTTTTATCACATCGCACTACAAGACAACTTGCAATCGATTGCGAAAATGAATATCCAGAAGTATCAAATACCATAAGAAAAAACATGTGGGTTGACGATGTGGTAAAAGGTGCTTTTACTGAGGCAGAAGCAATACAATTGTGTAGCGACTTGCGCAAGGTATTCAGCAAAGCCGGATTCAATTTACGAAAATGGTCTTCAAACAACGTAAATGTGCTGTCCGCAATTCCGGAGAGTGATCGTGAATTGAAGGCTATAAGCAGCAACGTGAAAGCGTTGGGCATAAAATGGTCGCCGTCTCAAGATGTTTTCACATACGAACTCAGTTTAAAAAATCATTCAAATCCATTTACAAAAAGATTGCTACTATCTGAAATCTCTTCAATGTTCGATCCACTTGGCTGGATATGTCCAGTAGTAATTTCAGCGAAAATTTTGGTACAAAAGTTGTGGGAGAAAAACGTCGATTGGGATGAAATTGTACCGAAAGAAATCGCTAAAAAATGGTTGGAAATAAAAAGCGAATTGCATCTCATTAATGACATCAGAGTGGAACGTTGGATAAATTACAATCCTGAGGATGTCATGGAGTTGCATGGTTTCGGTGACGCAGCGGAACCAGCATTCGCAGCTGTGATTTACATTAAAAACGTCACGCAAAACACGGTGCGATTATTAATCGCAAAAAATAAAGTAGCTCCTCTGAAAACAACGAAAGACGCACTCACAATACCGAGATTGGAATTGTGTGCAGCAAATTTACTTGCCAAATTGACGAAAGGCGTTTTAAAAGCAACAAACATAAATTTCAGCAAAATTTTTCTTTGGTCCGATTCAAAAATAGTCATCGATTGGATTCGAGGAAATCCGAAGCGATACAAAAAGTTTATCGCACACCGTGTTTGTGCAATAGATAAGGCAATTGGAACAAAAAACTGGTATCATGTTACCACTGACAAAAATGCAGCAGACTGCGCTTCACGCGGCATGTTGCCATCGGAATTGCTGAGACATGAAATGTGGTGGAATGGCCCACAGTTTTTGCGTGAAAACAATTACTATGCAAACAATGCAAGTCATTTAAATAACGTTGACCCAATAATTGAATCACTCGCATTAAGTGTAGAAATCTCTCCAATTTCAAACGAACAAATTCTTCCTGAAGTCTCGTCGTTCAACAAAATGAAACGAATAATCGCATACTGTTTTCGTTTTGCATCGTTATGCAAAGCAAAACAGGGGCCCAAAGCATTGTCTCCGATTTCGGCTGATGAGCTAAATTTAGCGGAAACAGCAATAATAAAAATCATTCAACGGGAGGCATTTGGTGCCGAAATAAGTGAATTAATGAAGAAAAGATCAGTAAATTTTTCAAGTAACATTCTGAAACTAAGCCCATTCTTAGATGAAAATAACATTCCGCGCGTAGGTGGCAGACTACGAAATTCGGATTTGGTGTTTGGACGAAAACATCAAATCTTAATACCAAAAAACAATAGCGTAACAACTTTAATAATTCGTCATTTTCATTTATTATGCATGCACGGTGGAGCGAAAGCCACTGAAGCAATCATCAAACAGCAGTTTTGGATTGTGAATGCACAAACAGAAATAAAGAAAATTTTGCATCGTTGCATTTCTTGCTTCAAACAAAGACAAAAAACCATGTCACAATTAATGGCAGATTTGCCGGCCAATCGCGTGAACATTGTTGAAAAGCCATTCACCAACGTAGCAGTAGACTACACCGGTGCAATTCCATACAAAACGGCAAAAGGTAGGGCTGGTAAAATTTCTAAGGCTTACATTTCAATATTTGTCTGTATGGCTACAAAGGCACTTCATATCGAACTAGTATCAGATTTAACAGCCGACGCGTTCATAGCTGCCGTTCGCAGATTGGTAGCGCGTCGTGGAATGATCAAGAGCTTCAACAGTGACAATGGCACAAACTTTGTAAAAGCTAATAAAGATCTAAGTGATTTATTTGAAATCGAAAAAGAAGAGTTCAAAACAATCTGCGATGAACTTTCAAAGCAAGGCATTTCTTGGCATTTCTCACCCGCTGGTGCGCCTCATTTCAATGGCCTCGCCGAGGCTGGTGTGAAAGTTGCAAAGACTCATTTAATAAAAACAATCGGAAAAACTGCGCTAACATTTGAAGAATTGTCCACATTATTGTATCAGGTGGAAGCATGTGCAAATTCAAGACCACTTTGTGCACTATCTACTGACCCTGATGACATCGATTGCCTAACACCTGGACATTTCTTGATTGGGGCACCGTTACTGGCACCACCCGACGAAAGCTACATCGAAACGAACGTAAACTGGCTTTCACGTTGGCAATTGGTGCAAAAAATGAGTCAAAACATTTGGAAAAAATTTCAAACGGAATATCTAAATGAATTGCAAACCAAATCAAAATGGTTTACGAA
>NW_022597097.1:0-298 GCF_009176505.1 Sitodiplosis mosellana | reverse complement strand
GGTAAAAGATGAGAATTCACCACCATGCTCTTGGCCAATGGCGCGCGTAATCGACGTGCACAAGGGTCATGACGCACTCACGAGAGTGGTAACACTTAAAATGCGCAATAACACTTTCACTCGACCAATAACCAAAATCGCTCCGTTGCCGATTGAATACGATGCGGAGACCCGGGCAACAATTAAAGCACACATTGCAAAAACTGAAACAGCGAGTAAAGCACGGGTTACAAAATCCAAACCGGCAAAACAAACATTTAATGTCATTCCGATAATAACGGCATTGCTTGCAATTTTT
>NW_022597096.1:708-2254 GCF_009176505.1 Sitodiplosis mosellana | reverse complement strand
GTGTGATGTCTACTACACTTCGTCAGTGCAGCCTTGACTGCTTTTCATTAAATGGGAAATTGGTTTAATTTTTTCATCGATCTGGGTTATTTTTCAGGTCACAAGAGCGTCACTGAAGTTCTCAGCCGTAAAGCAAACGATCTTAATATTAAAAATGATATGCATCGGACACCTCTTTATTTGGCAGCTATAAATGGTAAGGTTGACTAAATAAGATATTCCACCGATCTCTTTCATTGATCCGTATTATTTTAGGTCACGGAGGTGTCGCTGATGTGCTTCTCAAGAATGGAGCTAACACTGATATTGGAGATGATTCGAATACCACAGCTCTTCATTTAGCTGCATCCCGTGGTAATGTACAATGCTTGTTCTTATTAAAGAAACGATTGATTTGATCTCTTTCATCGATCCGATTTTTTTCCAGGTCACAAAAATGTCGCCGAGGTTCTCCTCAACAAAGGTGCCAATATGGATGTCATGAATAATTTTAATAATACACCTCTTCATTATGCTGCTGAGAATGGTAATGTTGAATAGTTATTTTCACAAAATAAAGAATCGGTTTGATCTTTTTCATCGATCCAAATTATTTCTAAGGTCACAAGCTAGGGGCTGCGATCAATTTTTGTTTCTCTGAATAAGCTTCAATATAACAAATATTGATAATTTGTAACGATTCTATGACATTTTTCAAATATTTGACCGATATACCAATATTTCGTACAAAAATTGGTAGAGATATTTAGGTGACGCGCACTTAAGCTATTGCTCAAGTACCGCGTACTCAAGTACTTATTTATCAGTAGACTTATCATGTCATTTATTTGTTGTTGATGATATCAGCATCAATTCTAAAGAACATTTAAAGCTAGCGACCAGTACTACGGCAATTAAGTACTAGCTTAAGTACGCGGCACTCAAACTTTATCAAGTGTCATGAACTAAAAACAATTAGTTAGGTACAGCGCGTTAACCAAAAGTACGTGGCACTTAAACGTGGATTCAAACGAATTCGCTGATTTATGGTTATTCTTCAAAAATAAGCGTTTATCTGCAAATTGGCGGATATAGGAGTACATCGGTCTCTATTGTTCTATATTTTTATGTTAAATTCACATTAAATGTACACGATTGACACGAATATTCAATTTATTCGACCAATTCACACCGATATACCAATGAATAGCGATGAAAAGCCAATAACATAGATAATAGCGTACGACCAATTGATATTTTCCCCTAGGTCACAAGAATGTTGCTGAACTTCTCATAAAAAAAGGAGCCGAAGTTGATATTAGAAATGATGCGAATGAAACACCTCTTCATTTAGCTGCATCCGGTGGTAATGTTGAATGCTTATTCTTATTGAAGAAACGATTGATTTGATCTCTTTCATCGATCCGATTTTTTTCCAGGTCACAAAAATGTCGCCGAGGTTCTCCTCAACAAAGGCGCCAATATGGATGTCATGAATAATTTTAATAATACACCTCTTCATTATGCTGCTGAGAATGGTAATATTGAATAGTTATTTTCACAAAAT
>NW_022597096.1:0-608 GCF_009176505.1 Sitodiplosis mosellana | reverse complement strand
TGTTAACCATGGTACTGCTGACTAAATTAAATACCGCTTTGATCCTTTTCATTGATCTGTATTATTTTTCAGATCACAATGATGTCGCTAGACTTTTTATCGGTAAAGGAAACCAAATTAATATTGAAGAACAATTGGAATAGATTCAATATGCTACCAACAATGGTAATGTTGAATATTTTACTTTTCCGTACACTTTGTTAAGGGAAAGATTTTTTCAATCTGCGATTAAATTTTAAATAAAACACCTTAAAGTGACTTTGCTTTTTCAAATTTCAAACATAAAACAATATGAATATTTATTTATATACGAAATTTTGGTTCGAATGCATTTCAACATTTGTCATCCTCAGCGAGTATCAATTTACACTGGACTCAGCTCTCTGTTTGTGATTTTGAGTGAGAGAAAAAAGAAGTAAAGTATACACAGAAAGCAAAACATGTAACAATGTGTTGTGGTGCGAGCGCACGCCAAAAAATTACAACAACTAAAACAATAAAACTCGGTGTAACCGAAACAGCTACTTGAAGTAAATTTCAATCGATCTGAACAGTGGTGACCGTATTGGTGCTTCCATCGTGTTCATTGCGATGCTTCTGTTTAAATA
>NW_022597095.1:160-6988 GCF_009176505.1 Sitodiplosis mosellana | reverse complement strand
AAATTAAATAAGAAAACAGCGCAGGAAATAAATAAACATCTGCTACGTCCATCAGATTCTTCGATGAATGCTAAACACACACATAAAAGGTTCCACCACACAGCTAGTAAGCTGAGTATAAAAGAGATGCGCAGTTCTAGTTGATTAGTTTGCATTCTGCATTCGAAGTGAATGCTCGCATCGGACAAAATGGTTTTCACAAGATCGATGACAAAACGTATCGAAGCGATTACCAAAGGTAATCCGATTGATTATTATTTGAGCCGAAAAATACAAACACGAGCTGTTGCGGCAATCATCAAAATCATTTTCCCGACCAGTGAACGAGTCAAGCGTCCACGAATCCAACGAAGACTAAGCCAACCAACGCCACAACGGGCACCAGAAGAACTGGGACGAAACCTCCGTCGACGCGCAATGAGCCAACCACAAGTAAACTGGTGTTATTGCAACGGACCAGATATTGGCACGATGATGATTTGTTGCGACAATTTGCGATGTCAAAGAAAAGGGTACCACATTGATTGCCTTGGCGAAAAAGTCGACGTCAATGATGCATGGTTTTGCCGAGATTGCTTATGAAAAATTCTTTTTTTCCCAATATATTTCAATAAAAATCAAAATGAATAAAGACTAGAGCAAAATAAAAAAAAACAAAAAACAGTATATGTAAAGAATTTTTAAAATCAAATAAGAATCCTTTCTTAAATTACGATACCGTTTCAAAGCAGACCGCCAATAATGATGTAATTTCATTGATCTTTTACATACTGTCATATTGAAGGCACTCAGATATTGCCGGTCGGTCTTTTTTGCACTTTATAAAATATATGTGCAATTCAAATATCAATTCATCTCTTTTCTAGAAGTGACAACGAAGTAGTTGATTTTAGGATTTGGTCAAAATGCACACAGAAGTTCGAAATGTCGATTGATCAGAGCCTGGCTTCAGGCCACCACTATTGTGGCGCTCGTTGCGGTAGCCTCGGTAAGTAGCGTCGTTGCCAATGGTTGTCAACAACCCTATCGGGAGACTGGCACATTCGAAATTGTGCCATTTTAAACATAACCTCAAAGTTTGTTGTGTCAAGTGCAACGCATTGTTTCCCGTTGTTAGATATTAGTGCAATAAAAATAAAAATGTTTGATGACAATTGTAATGATTTTGATAATATTTTGATTTATTTTTCGTGCAAATTGTGAAAAAAATTATTTCTTTCTTAGGTGACTTGACAAATTGTGATGAAGCTGCTATTCTTCGTAACTTGGAATTTCGGTTTGGAAATAAAAAGATTTACGTATGTTTTTCAGCGCATTGGACTATATTCAATCATAATAAATATAAATTCTCATTTTTATGTTAGACATTCAATGGGAAATTATTAATCGCGTTGAATCCTTGTGAAGAAATGCCTTTGTACTCGGACGATGTGATGTGGAAATACCGCACAGAAGATATTCAATCACTACCACCGCACATCTTTTCTATTGGTATGAAGCTACGAAATATTGTAAATTCTAAATTGAATAATAACCTCTATTTTTCGTTTGAATTTAAGGAATCAGTGCACTGAACAAAATGAACAGCAATAGAAAATCACAATGCATCGTTATAACCGGTGTATCTGGCTCCGGCAAAAGTGTCACAGCCAACTATTTGACACAATTTCTGTATGGAGATGTTAGCAACTACGCCGAACAAATCAACACAGTTTTGGATTATTTTGGGAACTGTGAAACTGCACAAAACCACAACAGTTCCCGATTCGTCAAGCTATTAAAGGTGTATCCTGCTGGTGAACACAAAAAGATTCAAATTTCTTATCAACTTTTTGAGAAAAGTCGTTTACCAATGCAATGTAAGACATCTGGAACAAATTTTAATGTCTTTTATTCTCTATTTAACGCTCCGATGGATATGAAAGACAAGTTGAAAATTACACATTTTTCGGTAAGTTCATTGTATTGTATTATTTTGTTTTAATGTTGTTTGTTCAATGCGCTTCAATGATTGTCATCAATGACGTAAACTGCAGTAAAATGGTATGTTTTCATGTTTTGTTTGGACGCGTATCAACGCTTATACATGCGCAAATTGATATGTTAAAGATAACAGTTTACGCTTGTACACGTAAATAAGACAGTGAAGAACAGCTGAAAGCAGCAGAAAGCAGTTCAGCTTCAAAACATTTAACATTATTTATTATTATTAATATTACAGATTTTACCGACAAAAGAAATGAATATGAAAAACAGCTTCGCCGAATTGGACTCGGCACTCAAAGCATTGGGATCAGACATGCGAGAATCGATATATACTATACTTGCAGCAATCCTGCATTTGGGAAATGTAAATTTTACCACAAACAATGAAGATTTCGCGCAGATCAGTGATGGTTCAAAACGTAGTGTTCAATACGCTGCTGATCTTTTGCACACAGACGCCAATAACTTGGAGCAAGTTCTTCTACAACGCACTATGAATGTATCAAGTAATCAAAATGATTCGATTTTGTATGTATAACCGACAATCACCGACTTGTTCGGTAACGGATTGTTTAATTTTAAAACAAACACATTGTTTGTTTTTTATGTTGTAGAATGCGATTCAATAAATTAGCTGCCATTAGAACGAGAGATTCCATGATTAAATTAATTTATGCCGAGATATTTAGATCTGTGATCGAAAAAATCAACGGGTCGGAAGTAATTGACACTCAGCAATACATAGCAATTTTAGATATTGCTGGATTTGGTATAAGACAAAATTATTTCTATTCAACGCAATGTAGTAATCATAATTTTTCTATAATTTCAGAGTGTTTCTTGCACAACTCATTTGAACAAATGTGCATAAACTTCATCAATGAAAAAGTCCGAAAATTTGCAACAAAACGAATGATCACAGATGAAATCAATTGGTACAAGATTGAATGTGTAGAAGTGCCACAAATTGATTTTTTGGACAATCAAAATGTTATTGGTAAATTAATTTATTGGTCCTCAAATAATTACAATTTGGTAAAATCATTTTTTACTTGCAGATTTAATGGATAAAATATTTACAGTGTTAGAAGACGAAAGCAAAAAACGTTCTCCATCAGAAAGCAATTTTTTGAAAGAACTAGAGCTAATGACTTGTTCAAACAAAAATTCATTGAGTATGAAAATCGAAAATTCTATCCAATGCTTTGTAATTAATCATTTTTCGAAGAAAGTTTGCTATTCATCGGTAAGCAAAATTAATTTTCCCATTCAATTGAATTGTTTGATAGGGTTAACCATACCAAATTGATATCAATCTTATTTTTTTATTTTATTCCATAGGAGCATTTTGTCGAGAAAAATATCGAATTTATATCAACAAATATTCAAACAATGATCGACGAGTGCCTAAATGGTTTTGGTTTAAAAGTCATTGAAAGTACATGCCGATCAAAATCAGCCATTGCTACCATAAAGAGGGATTTGGCTGCTCTGATGTCCAAACTTGACGAAAATGTTCGTATATTTTCATGTCTTTTCATTTTACAAAATTGTAATTAGCCAATAAGAATTTCGTTCGTTGTAATTAGCATTGATTGACTTGAATAGATTTTAATGAATTATTCTCTTTGAATCTTTTGTTTAAAGGAATCACACTTCATTCATTGCATAAAACCTTGCGGTGAAAAGCTATCAAACAAATTTGATGGAAGTTTTGTTGCAACCCAGTTAAATACAATTGGCGCCGTGCCAATTGTCAATTTGATACGACATGGATATGCGGCTCAATTTCCATGCAACCAACTTGTTGCAAAATTGGAGCCGCATATCTCAAACAAGGCCAGAAATTATACCAAAGAACTTTGTTGTGACGTGCTCAATGTATTGGGCTGTGAACGAAGTTCATTCACAATCGGGCGAAACCAAATATTGTTCAGAGCAAAATCTGAAAAATATGTTGGCATCTTATTTCATTTGGATGACGAAACGGCGAAGAATCTTGCAAAGGTAGCAAACCAAAAATTTTATAGTCGCCAACACAACGCATTGAAAATTATCTGTCGATTCCTTGGAACATTACTTGTTGCCTTGAAGAAGCTCAAAGAAAGAAGTATTGAAATGATCATTCCAAATGTTTTGGCATTGGATCAGTATCAAAAGCAACCGCAAATTATACAGCAGCAACCAGAGCAGACTGTACTTGGTGATCATCATGAGGTCGACACATCACGAATACATGGCATTGATTCTTTACAAATTATCACCGACGATGATTTTGATGGCAGTAGTTTTGGCCGTGAAAATTTCACATATACACCAGTTGAAGAAATATGTCATCAAACACAACGCATTGGATTGAAGTATGTTTCCATTAAACGCGATCCTTTCTTTCTATTTCTATACATATCTAAAATTTGATGATTGTTGATTTTTAGCGCATCAAACATTCAGTCAGATGACTTCGACGATGCATGCGATTCATTATTCCACGATCATTCCTACGTACGTTGGTCGAGAAACGATTCAATTACCTCTTCAAATCCCATGTCTAAACCACAAACATCGAGAGAAGTACGACCATGTGACTTGGTCCGATATGACGATGTAGATCATGCGATGCTAAAAACTGACAAAAGACAGCGTTGTAAAAATGAAGGCTGCCGTTATAAATCGTACATGCTTTGTACTAAATGTAACGTCCATTTATGTTCTACATTAACAAGAGACTGCTTTGAAATTTTTCATAATGGTTCATAAGATCATTAATTAGATGCATTTGAATAAACAACGCGCTGTATTGTTGAATAAGGTTTTCCTCGATTTAAGTTATACGTTTGCAACCGTGTAGATGAATTCAATTGAAACATTAATAAAATAAGAATTAATAGATAATAAAAATCATTAACAAATAGTAAAAATTTCTTATTATCACCAAGTAGTCCCGTCTGACATTATTGTTGCATTGGATTTGGCACCGACAAAAAAACGATTTATGTACTGGAAAGAAAGAGAAAGTGTGGAAAAATTGTTTGCTCTGCCGTCAAGGGATATTCTAGCCAGAGAATTGTGGAACAACTACCAACGAAGTTTGACACTATGCATTGAAACCATAATGAGACGAAAGTCCTTGTACCATGATCATCCATACGTACGTAGAGACTCTTCAATTGAAAATCAAATTACCTATTCAAATCCACGAGAATTAGAAACGCCAGATGCTTTGGCTTCGGATCAGTATCAAGAGGAACCGCAAGTTATACAGCAGAAACCAGAGCAGGCTGTACTTGATGATCATCATGTGGCCGAGACATCACGAATACAAGGCATTGATTCCTTACAAATGATATGCCGTGAGTATTTCACATATTGAATGTGATGATTCACATGATTTGAATGCAAAAATTCTCACGGTAATTTTTTTTTCCTCCTCAACATTTTCATAAACAGAAGAGCCAGCTGCTGATCTATTTGAAGGCGATTCATTTGTCGATGCACTATCCAATTCACAATTAATTGAAAGTGATGGTGGTCGAAATATAGGAGCACGATCAATTGCATCAAGGTGAGTAGTACTAGTAATACATAGAACGTTTGATAAAACAAAGTGATGATAATGAATATACAAATATATTTTTATTTAGTTTTGCTGGCTTGGAACGTCAAACATCAACGCAAGTTGGAATATCACACATGTTGGATATGAGAGCGTCGCCAACGCAATCGTTGCACGTTCAAGCTACGGCATTTCAGCAAACACAGTCGACTCTACTCTCAAATGTTGATGCGATAGCTACACAAGCTGAAAATGCTCCCATCGATCACCAGTATGTCTACTTTTTAGAAGAGATGCCATTGTCCTTCGATGAATCGCAAAATAAAGGGGAACGTACACAAGCCCCGAGAGAAGTAAGGCCATCAGACTTTATTCGGTTCGATCGAATAGGTCATGTTATTTCGGTGTCAACTAGACGGGTACGTTGCAAGCGACTCGGTTGCACCTATATAACCAATAAGATGTGCAGTAAGTGCAACGTGCACTTATGTTTAAAAAAAAGAAAATGTTTCCATAAATTTCATGGCTTTGGATAAACAACGCGCTGTATTGTTGAATAAGTTTTTTTTATTCTTCTATGAATCACAAACGATGCGTTTATTTCACGTTCTTCTTTTGAGCTAATTTTCTTCTATTTAAGTTATACGTTTGCGACTCTGTAGATGGATTCGTCATAACGTTGGTTACAATAGATAAAAAAACATAAACAAATTGTAAAAATGTCTTATTATCGCCAATAATAAATTGTTTTGATTCGCACTTTAAAGAAGCAATCATGTAATGCATAGAAAATTTTAATAAAGTTGTCAACTTTAAAAAAGACGAAAAAAAGGTGGTCAAAGTCGATGTGATATGGTGTTGTTGATTGTTGGTTTAAAAAAGAACAAAAAATATGACCCAAATTGTTTTTATTTCATGGATTTAATAAAGAAAATGATTTGTATCCAACGCATTTTGTATCGTTTGCAACTTTCAACGAAATAGATTTGATTACATTAGATTAATAATGACGCTACCAGACGTTGCATTGAATGATGGAACATTTTCAATTGTCTTCATTGTCATTTTCATCTTCTGATGATGAGTACATCACTGATTGTCGTCTTTTCCTGAAAAAAAAGAAACATGTATTTTTTAACATTATTTTTTTATTATTTAATAAAAATCATCTTACTTTAAAACAGCCTGCAATTCTTTATTCGGTGCTGGATTGGCAATCAGTTGAAGCTGTTTTTGGGGGACCGTTTGAATGTTCTTCGGTGGTTGAATTGGTGATGCCTTACTTGTAC
>NW_022597095.1:0-150 GCF_009176505.1 Sitodiplosis mosellana | reverse complement strand
TTGTCACATAGAATTCAGACCATTTAGGAGACAGAAATGGAAAAAAAAGAAGAAAATAAAACTTACTTGAAGCGTTCCTTCAATTCGTTCATCAATGTTGGATCCATGGTTGGAACGAAGCCCTGTGTCAATTTTGGTATACGTTTTCGT
>NW_022597094.1:658-3727 GCF_009176505.1 Sitodiplosis mosellana | reverse complement strand
AATGAAATTTTTGTGTTTTCACGTGTTTTCATCAACATGAATAACTGCGACAAATGTCACTTCATGTTGTCATTGAACGTCATTGAAACAATCGGAACGTGGAACGTCAACAAATGAACTGACATTTGTTCGCAATTCTTAAGTTACTCTTGTGTTGACAAAAACACGAGAAAAATGTTTGATTTTACGTTTTAAAATAACAAGATTAAATTCTTGCATTGAAAAAAAAAATATTCGCGCTTTTTAATAAAAATAAACTCAGAATATTTCTTGAGAACATAAAACCGCTCAATAAGCAATTGACACATGTATATATTTGTATACAAGTCTTTGAATTTGACGTACGTTGTGCTTGTAGTACTTGTTCTTGCACCAGTTGGCGTTGACGTAAGAAGGCATAGCGTCGATTCGGCAATTAAATCACTCATTTGTTGCATGTTTATTACATTTTGATGTGGTATTGCACTGGCTGCTGCGGTGCTACCATCATTGTGAGTGCTTAGTAGCATTTCAATTTTTTTCACACACGGCTCACATGTAATTCCAAATGGTGAATCAAGGTTGAACATTTGAGAGAAAGCAGCCGTTCTATTCGGATCATTTTCGAGCACTTCCCATTTGAAACCACCACTATCCGTTGGTTTTTTCAACATCAATCCAAAAACATGCAGCAGATCTTTTGTTCTTAGCTCATCTCGATTCCGTAAACATTCTACAATTATTTTTTTCTTGCAAAATCGGCAATTCAGTGACCATCCGTTGTATCTCATTCCTTTACAATCGTTTTTTCCGCAGCAGTGAGGTTGTGTTGTTGACATGTTGTGGTTATGTTTATTTGTTATTGGTTCAGCGGCAAAACAAAACAAAACAATTCAGTTTTTTTCCGTAGATTTTGGTTTATTGCCATGAACTTCACTTTTCCCGATGAAATTTAACATTGAATTATCACCTTAAAGCAAATGAAGTTTGAAAAACGTTCAAGCAATCTGAAAAAAAAATTGAAAATCAAGGGACTTGTAAGATTAGACGTAAAACTTTTCTTCAATATATCACTTCTTTCATACTGAGTGCCGATTTCTGTTCTGTCACTTGTAACGCACCATTACATATATAAATCATTTGTCAAAGTTACTTTGTCGTGCGTTGGAGCCTTCATCGCCCCTTCAGCTCTGTTCTCGCATACAGTCAAACGCTTGCTTTATTATGAGTCTTATTACAGTAGATGTTTGTGGCGCTACGATAAGTGGAGAGAACGGCACGTTGACTTTTTGCATTTCATTCACACGCTGCTATATGAATGTAGCAATCGCCTGCAAACGAGTAAGAACACGACGCTATGCCTTCTCTACGCCAACGCCAACTGGTGCAAGAACAAATAATACAAGCACAACGTACGTCAAATTCAAAAGCTTGTATACAAATGTAGACATGTGTCAATTACTTATTGAGCGGTTTTCTGTTCTCAAGAAATTTTTGAGTTTTTTTTATTAAAAAGCGCGAATATTTTCTTTTTTATTATTATTATTCTGCACCATACATACCACAAATTTTTTTCAATGCAAGAATTTAATCTTGTTATCTTAAAACGTAAAATCAAACATTTTTCACGTGTTTTTGCGTGTTTTTGTCAACACAGGTGTAACTAAAGAATTGCGAACAAATGTCAGTTCATTTGTTGACGTTCCACGTTCCGATTGTTTTAATGACAACATGAAGTGACATTTGTCGCAGTTATTCATGTTGATGAAAACACGTGAAAACACAAAAATTTCATTCAATTTTATATTTTCTAAAATATTAGAATATCGTTTTTTATTGAAAAATGTTTTTTTGAGTATTTCTCTTCAAGTGATTGCTATATTTATACAAACGTGGTATTTCATTGTGTGGTTTGTGTTTGTTTTGGTTTGTTTATTGGTTGATTCATGTTCACACAATGATTCTAATAGTGATATGCTGTGCAATTGAGGCTTGAAATAGTTTTTTGTTTCTCATTTTGAAAAAATGTCAAAGAAATAAGAGAGATATCAGTGTAATGCAAGCAGATTTTTATATCTTTATGTGAAAGATCTACTATTCAAAACAGTCAATAACAGTATACCCAACGTGTAAGCTTTCGAATACTATTGGTATACAACGGTTGTATTACACGTTCTTGCACCAGTTGGCGCTTCTGGGCTCATTTATATGAGAACTGTCAAGAAGGCGCTGTGTCGTAAGAACAGAAATAATGTTCAATCGTCATGCGCTTGTTGGTGTGTGTTTGTGCAAATGTCAGTCAGCATAGATGTTAAACGTTTAATAGAAGTTTCTATACGTATAAACGAAGAATAGCATAGATGGACATGAAATTGGATGTATTGGTGCGCAAATTTGACAGAACACTCATTTTAAATCTTCTTTGGTTTTTGGACAGACAGATGAAATTACATTTTGTTTTGATGAAATTACATATCGCTTTTATACTAAGAAACTGTCACATGTTTGGTTTTTTCATGACGAATTTATTGTATTTGATTTTTTCATGAAAAGTACTTTTTTGTGTTTTTTGTTGATTGCGTGGAATAAAAAGACTTGGTGAGGGGCTGGTATCTGAAGGAATTTTATTTATCTGAACGCAAAAACACTTTGGTTATGATTTTGCCCTTGTTAACGGCAACAAAAATAAGTTTTAGTCGATTTTTTGTCGATTTTTCATGTTTTTTCCAACTTCTAATGGTTATATCTAAAAAAACAGAGTTTTCCCAGATATAAGCTATATGTCAAATTTTAGCTCTAACTTGAGGCTAAATTCCAGAGAATTTTTAAAGGCTTAGTGTCACATACAACTGAAACTGAAACTGAAACTGAAAATAATTCAATGCAAAGTGTATTGAAAGGCCCCTCTGCCAACAGCGACCGAAACTGAATTCAGTACATTGCACTACAGTTGTTCACAACAACAGAAAGAAGTCAAGAGGACTAGTTTCAGTTTCAGTCGCAAAATGTACTGAATTCAGTTTCGGTCGCTGTTGGCAGAGGAGCCTTTCAATACACTTTGCATTGAATTATTTTCAGTTTCAGTTTCAG
>NW_022597094.1:0-558 GCF_009176505.1 Sitodiplosis mosellana | reverse complement strand
GCCTTTCAATACACTTTGCATTGAATTATTTTCAGTTTCAGTTTCAGTTTCAGTTGTATGTGACACTAAGCCTTAAAGAAATCGTCGGAGCCGTTTTCGAGAAAATGGCCGATTTATGCAAGGCCAGGTGACTATTTTTTTGGGTTTCTGCCCATAAGACCATGCCAACTCAATTTTTTCAAATTAAAATAGATGTCATTTGATAGCTGGCCTCAAGACCTTTCCAACGATACCAAAAGTTTGAAATCGGTTCACTGGGTTAGGCACAGTGATCATTGGAAAGAAGGCCATATTTTGAATTTTTCAAGGCCGGTCAAGGCCAAGATGGCGGCCAAATCAAAAAATGTCGGAACGAAAAAGTCTTAGTTTTTGATATCAAATAAAAAAAACTTCTTTCGAAGTAATTCCTCGTGACGAAAGCGAACATAAAACAGCTGATATCAATTTTAAAAAATCATTACGGTGCGATTCTGAAATTAGTTGGAAGAATGCAAAAAGAGCAAATCTAAAACGCTCCGAAATGATTTTTTAAAATTGATATCAGCTGTTTTATGTTCG
>NW_022597093.1:360-1471 GCF_009176505.1 Sitodiplosis mosellana | reverse complement strand
AACTGTTCTTTATCGAAATTCGATTTTGAAATTTTGAGGTTTTAGAATTGGATTTTGTTCAGTTTTTCATGAAGAATTTGGTGGTGGTTTCAGTTTGAAGGTTCCATGAAGCGTTTTAAAAAAATTGACTGGTCAATGCTCGTTATTAAGATAAAATCTTAATAACATATTATTAACATATTTTCGTTAATAACTAGTCATTTTTTCAAAACGGCTTATCATAAATGAAAACTGAAGCCACCACAAAATTCGTCATGAAAAACTGAACAAAATCCAGTTCTAAAACCTCAAAACTTCAATATCAAATTTCGATAAAAAACAGTTTTTCTGAAAAAGTCGCAATATGTTACGTAAAACTGTAATTTTGTATGGGAGGTACCCGCAAATCGATTCCTATTACCTTTAAACTTTGTGAGGTTTCATTTTTTCAAGAAAAACCAAGATTCTGAAAGTTTCATGTTGATCGCATTTGCAGAAGTTTGGTTTTTGGCCCTCAATTTTTCCAAGAAAATTTCGACAAAAATTGAGGAGCAAAAATCAAACTTCTGCAAATGCGATCAACATGAAACTTTCAGAATCTTAGTTTTTCTCCGAAAAATGTAACCTCATAAAATTTGAAGCCAATCAGAATCGATTTACGGGTACCTCCCATATGAAATAGCCGAAAAATCAGTCATTTTAGTCAAAATTTCGAAAATTTTGTATGGGAGGTACCCGTAAATCAATTCCGATTGACTTCAAACTTTCAGAATCTTATTTTTCTTCTAAATCGGAGTCGATGTATGGGTACCTCCCATACAAAAGTGTCAATTTTTTGAGGTTTTTCTTAGAGCAAGTACTCCAGGATCAAATCGAAAATGGCTCATCTTCGAACTTAAACTAAGTTTTTCGGATACAAAACTTTTGGGACTTTCAGATTTTGATTATCTTAATTATTTTTTGAGTTATCGTGTTAACACACACCAACGACGACAACGACAACGACAACGACAACGACAACGACAACGACAACGACAACGACGACGACGGCACACGAACGGAAAAGTGTCTCAAAAAGTGGTTTTCTACGCGTTTCATGAGTTTTTATGATGATCTAAACCAATTTTGCGAA
>NW_022597093.1:0-260 GCF_009176505.1 Sitodiplosis mosellana | reverse complement strand
GACCAATTCCTATACTTTCCCTTGACACGTTGTGTACGGAAAAGTAAAAAATAAACCGAAACCTTTTTATAAAGGTAATTCAATCAAAAAAAAATCGAATTGTTTTTATTTTATTTATATGTAGTTGTAACAAAATCGTCTCTTTCGTCAATGATAAGACAAGTGCATTTCAGATTAATAATTTCAATCCTAACATGGGTCGTGGTCGAGCTCAAACCAGAGGGGCGAAACCGAACTGTCATCATCAATTACAACGCGGC